>NC_028361.1:2518546-2613984 GCF_000741045.1 Vigna radiata var. radiata | reverse complement strand
CTTTTGCAATGATCATCCTAATTGGATGTGAGCAGAAGTTTCAGAGGCCCCACTGGAGCAGCTACTAGACGTTCCAGATGTTCCTGATACTGCTGATGCTGCAGAGTAGTGTTTTTCGTTGTGTATAACTTAGTCTTCTTTATTCTTTTCCCTTTTGAAAGACTCTATGATGATATGTAGGGCTTATATCATATTTTGGATGACTGTATTATATACACTTCATCTGCTACTACTCTTAACTGCTTTCTATTATTATAATATGTTGCATTCCACTTGATATGAATTATACACGTATTTTGGGATGTTACAGTTTTTATAAAAGCTAAGACTTAAGTGAACTTTTAAAAAAAAGGAAAATCACTTTGAACAAACTCTCCCAATAGGGACCAAAATAGGTATTAAACCTATTTGTTATAATTATAGTTGAATGAGAATACATTTTTTTTCCGTTATCAAATTATGTTATCACGTTATTAGAATAGGGTACCGTATTTTACTTATCTCTTTAAAGATTAAGTGTGTTTAATTTATTTTATTTCTTCTAAAATAATTGTTTATTATATTAATTTCTTCTAAAATTTTACAAAAAAAGGATTATAAGCTTATTAATTACAAAATATAAACGGAAAAGATTTGACATTAACAGGAATTCAATTATTATATATTGTTATTTTATATTAGCAGTCAATGTTGAACTATTTTTCAGTTTAATTTAAAATATTAATTTTAAAATAAAAATGTGGCTTTTTAATACAATGATTTGGGTGATTAGAGAAAAATACGTCATTATGATTTGCAACTTACAACGTTGGTATAAGTTTTTTTTTTTTTTTCTAAATAAAATAACTATAAATAGTTAAAGTCATCGTTTTGTTTATTGCTATCTTGAAGTAATCCACTCACGGGTTTCTTGGACTTGTGATCAACTACGTTACTTCTCTGGTGGTTTTCATCATCTTCAATTTTATCAGGTTTGCTTCGTTCGATCAATCAAACTTCCACTTTCACGTTTTCCCTCATTACTTATCTGTAGTTTGACCAATATTTTACTATTATCTGTTAATTTTGTACTTTTTATTGCTTTTCTGATATCCATTTCTCTAAATTTTTTAAAAGAGACACTGTAGGTAGGAGATGATAATCGTTTTTAGAACTTATTAGGGTTCCTTTTCCACTCTATGCAAAAACAATTGTTTTCGGAGATTTTTTCCTGTATCCCCTTTTGCTTCTTGTTTGTGTTAATATCGTCTGACTTAGTGTTGCTCAAGTTTTGGGTTCTGTTTCGTTTTATGATGTTTCTAATTTGTTTCATTATTTATTATCTTTAGATAATGGAAATGATTTTGAATCTTTGTTGATTGGCAAATTACCTTTTCTTTGTGAGATTATGGATATTTTATTTTAATTGAATTTTGTTGATTCCAATTTCAGCAGGAATGGCAAGGAGCTACTTCAAACAAGAGCATGATCTTGGTATACCTTTTGCTTCCTCTTTTTTCCCCCAATTGTTCGAAACTTTTGTTGTGTGCTTGAGATGTAGGTAGGCATTATATTAATAATAGTTTTCTTTCCAGAGAAGAGAAGAGCAGAGGCGGCTAGAATTAGAGAAAAATATCCAGACAGGATCCCGGTGAGAATTGGCAATTCTATTTTTCTTTGCTCATGTCTAAATACTTATGCAATTTTTGGTCATAGGTGAAGTGAAGCACATATTTTTTGCAGAAGACGTGTTCTTTTATGTGTTGTTCTTTTTTTTTTTTGCTGCTTGAGTAGCCTTTACTTTTTTGTATTTATTATTGATGAAACCTTGTTTATTATCTATAAACAAATGCATCTATTTTTTCTAATGTCTCCTTAAAGTCCTAAGCGCGGCAGCATGATAACGGATTCTGGCTTAATTTTTGTGCAAATTCCTTTCAGGATAGGTTGTCTTTGACCTTCATTACAACCTTTATTGAGGAGAAAAGTGTTTAACTATGATCGGTGCATTTGGCTACCTTGTGCTTAGTTTTTCAGATTTTAGTCCTGCTCAGTGAGTCCTGTTTGATGAACCTAATTTCGTTAGGCATTTTTCTATTCTTAGTTTAATGGATTTCTCGTCGTAAATGTCTGCCGTTCCTGTTAGGGCCGTCAATTCCCCTTGCCTTGTTTTACTTTGTTTCCAGGTGTTCCTATTCCTACCTTTCCCTTTAATGACTATAATATCTCAGTAAACATAGTTGTGTTCCTCATGAGAAGGGTCTGTTATTCTATAGCGTGGAAATTTGTATTGTGTTGTAGATTTCTTTTAAGGAAAAACCAATTTGGACTGCTATGTTGTATAAGTGACTAATATGGAAGTATTCTACATTGGAGGTTAAGTGATTGATTACAGAGTCATTGAATGATACAATGAATTCGAACTTTAGAAAGATTATTGGATGAGCTGTACATTTGTGAACGTTCTCAGAGGCTGGATACTGAGAAAGAAGCATCCTATATTCCTATTACTTTGTTGCTATTAAACATAGTCAGATATCTAGGTTAAATTTGATTGGAGAGTACTATCAATATCCATATTTAAAGATAGGTCAATTTTAATTTTCCTAGTAGATACATTTTATGTGTATCAAGGTATGGTATTTTAACTTATGTATTTTGCTTACCTTAACTATCATTCTTGGAAGTGCATGTCATTGATATATCTGAAATTTTGTGCTAAACTATTCTGGATATGCGTGAAGGTTATTGTGGAGAAGGCAGAAAGAAGTGACATCCCAAGTATTGACAAGAAAAAGTAAGCTGTTGCCTATATATTTCTTCTTATGTGGAAAATACGATATTATTAGACAAATTTTAACCTGTGGCCTAAGGACTTTCTCTTTATTGATTTCTTAATTGATGCCCTCATACACCCTTAAGTATAATCATATTAAATATTTCCATTCTGATGTATGCAATTCAAAGTCTAGCTTAGACAAAAAAAAAATACATTTTATTATTGTTGGATTACTAACTGTGTATTGCATACCTGTTAAAAGTGTTTCCTAATTCCATTTGGTTGCCTTAGAATAAATGCAGGATCTTATGCTTGTTTAACTATTGTAAAGTGTTGCATAAATGTGATACACAATGATAAGGGTATATTGACCATAATCACGGTTTGTAACCAGCTTGTATAAATTTAACAGATGATATACCAAAAATTGATAAAGATGACTTACAAATTTGGCATGAGTGACGATTATCAATACTGCAATACTTAAGAAAATGGATGATTTTGGTAGCTTCAAACAGTAAACGGACCTGAATTTTAACCTGGGTAAACAAAATTATGAATTACTTTTCTATTTCTGAAAGTTTGGTTGTAATGGTCGTGTCTTTGCTTTTGTTAGCTAATAACTACTAGATTTTAGGGTGTGATGAATTTATCATTGGCCGATGTCTTACGCCAGACAACGTATTAAATTGTAACATGGTTGGCAGCCGTATACTGTGTATTATGAATCTGAATGACTACATTGCAGGTACCTTGTCCCTGCTGACTTAACTGTTGGACAGTTTGTCTACGTGATCCGCAAAAGGATCAAGCTAAGTGCAGAAAAGGCAATCTTTATATTTGTGGACAACGTCCTTCCTCCTACAGGTGAACTGAGGCAAACACATGCTCATTCTCTCTCTTTTAGTACATATGATTCTCTAGATTTCTAATATAGAATAAGCCTTATCCTATGGCATGACTTGATAATTCAATTTCTTCAGGAGCAATTATGTCTGCCATATATGATGAGAAGAAGGACGAGGATGGGTTTCTCTATGTTACATACAGTGGCGAGAACACCTTTGGGGATTTCATTTCCATTCAGGAGCCCTTATAAATTAACTGCATATGATTTGGTCTATCTGGTCTGTCAGATAAATTCGTTATAGTACTTCTGTCAAGAACCTTATTCTCAATGTTTTGTACAGTTGTATATAAATTCCGTGAACTTGATTAATATTAAAAGTTCTCCCATTCAGTCTTTCAACTCCTTTCTCGGTTTACATCATGCATATATTGGAATGTTCATTGATACAATGGATCAGTAGTGCAAAACTTGGATTTAAATATCTTCAAGAGGGTCCACCCATTGTCTCTTGTTTCCCCTTCTTTCTATCTGGATAAATGGTTAATTAGAATATGCTAGAAGCAGGGAATTGAGTCGTTCATTATATGGTAGAATAGGGGGCTAATTCGTGATGAAGTATTTCATCTTTCATTAATTAAGAACAAGAAAAAGTGAAACTATAATAACAAAACTACTGCGTACTTACTTTCCCTGTGAAATATTTACTTATGCTGATCATACTGCTTTACATGATTTAGATTTATTAAAATCATGTTGCTTTACAAACATGTAGAGGCATGCATGTCGGAGACAGTAGAATCTGAAGGATGTGTCATTGCATTGCTACACAGAACCTAGAATTTGATATCTGGTCCTTAGGGAAGCAATGGTTATTGTGACAATGCGTTGCTTTTGATGGCAGATGGTGTACGTTCCATGTGGCATGCTCCTTGGCTGCTGGGAAGAGAGTCGAAGGTGACGGTTTAGCCATGCTCCCTTGTCTCTAAAACTCCTCGTCCCCATTCCCCACTCCTCTGTAGGTCCCATATGTTGTCATTGCCATTGTCATATGCCACTTGAGCTTTGAAATAATGCAAGAGAATTTCAACTTCGAGAAAAATAGGATATGCTATTGGTAGCCTTCAACTTAAAGATAATGTTTTCATTTATCTTTTATTTTATTGTGAACAACTATAAAAGTGTTATTTTGTTTTCATTAAAAAATTTGTTTTTATAAGTTGGTACATAAATTATTAGAATAAGTGTTGTTTTTTTACTTCTCACATTGCTTTATGATTTTTTTTTTTATAATTATTGATAAAGTTTTAAACAATAATTCTTTTTCTTACATTGCTGGGGTCCTTAAGAGTCCAAATTTTCTATTGGAAACCGGAATGAATGAAACTCAAGGGAAGAACTTGTTTTCAATCTTTACATATTTCTCACGATCGATGAATTTAATGTCGACTTAGAACGTCTATGAATTTAACTTCTAAAAGAAGAATTGAATTTAGTTTCTATTGGATTTATTGTGTTGTTTAATATTAAAAGAGATGGAATCTACACTTTTTTAAGTTTGAGAATTTGATTTATTCATGCGAAAGTACACAATTTTTAACAAGTTTAACTGATATTATAAAAACTAAGAGTACTTTTAACAATAAAGAACATAAATTTGAAGAAGTTTATCTGAAAGAATAGATACTAAAAATATGTTCATCTCTTCTATCAACTATAGCTATGTAAAGTAATTTTGATGTTTTTAGCTTTTCCCCTTATTATTTGGTCACAGTTTAGTTTTGAGCCTGAATTAGCAGAAACTACTCGATCTCGCTTTCATTAAACCGATTTCGTTTTGGTTTGTCTCTAGTCAGTTTTGTGATGGCATCCTTTTCCTGCAATGAGAAAACCACCAAAATTTATCACTCGTCCCTTCCTTAATTAATGGAAAAACCTTGTCCAACAAAACAATAAGAAACTAGCAGTTAACTCATTCATGCAATTGCAATTTTGGCAGCATACTACTACTACTACTACTAGTTTTGAGCATAAATGCCATAGTCACTCCTTATCTCTGTCCCTTAATTATTTCGATTACAATCTTAATTCCCCAAGAAATAGCTAATAGTTCACTCTTTGTGGTAGGGATTGCAAATGGGGTTTCTGTCTGGAGTGATTAAAAATGAGCGAGAATAGGGGTAAGGGGACAAATGTGGACCCTTGATATCTTCATTTTGGTTTTCAAGGTTCATCTCCCAAACACATGCATGTTCTCTTAAAGAACGTTCTCCATCCCATACAAAACCTGCATTTAATGCACCCTCTATTCTACCATTACATATTTGTGAAAACCTTACTCTATAAGTCTATTCATAAGAACCTCACTCTTTCTCTGTTCCTAACTTAGACCCAGCAAACTCATCTCAGCATGACTTCTCTTTCTCTTGCCATCATCCTTCTCCTTAGTGTTTCTGTGCATGCATGCACTGCCCGATTTTCTAGTCTTTCTAAAAAAGACACCCCTCATAAGGTTGTGTTCCATTTCCGTATGCCATATAAGATCACATTGCATTAGTTCTCCGTACGGGACAGAAGATATTTTGTTCACCATATTTGGAAGCATTTGAAATTATTTACAGATAGAGACTAAGATTTGTGATTATCTACAGGAACTAGACAAGGTCAAATTATTGGAGACGTTAACTGCATCTAGTAGCTTCAAGGATTACAGGCTACAGGAAAATCAACAGCAGCAACAGAAACTCGCGAATAATGAATTGAACACTTTTGAGAGTTGTAGCATGTCATCCACTTTGAAGGAACCGATCGTAGAGGCAGCTTCAGGTGCTTAATTTTCTAGAAAATCTATCCTTTCCCAAACACACACAGCAGCCACGAGCTCAAGCAATAGAGAAATGAAACTTCCAAAACATTTATTACTGTTCATGGTTGAAAAGGTTACTCTCAGCAGTTGTTTAAAGAATTTTAGTCATTTTCTGTTAATACAAAACAAATGAAGTTTGCCTTTATTTTCTCAGTCAGCAAAATTACCTAAAGTACGTCTACCTTACATGTGAGGTGTCATGTAACTGAGTTATATATATATATATATTTATATATGCGTGTGTGTGTATTAATGTCATTTTATCACCTTCTCTCTCAGAATATAAATCTATGATTGTGTAATTTCTTATATAAATTACTCTAGCCTTATGCACCCTTTATAACAATAATACTAAGTGACGGTGGTGGAATGGTTATGCAGGGAC
The DNA here is from genome assembly GCF_000741045.1 of Vigna radiata var. radiata. Taxonomy (NCBI): domain Eukaryota; kingdom Viridiplantae; phylum Streptophyta; class Magnoliopsida; order Fabales; family Fabaceae; genus Vigna; species Vigna radiata. Next base: position 2,607,128 of record NC_028361.1, on the reverse strand, counting down.
ATCTTTGCAAATGGATTCGCCATCCTTTCTCGCAGCAGAGGTAATATATAGTAAAATTTAGCTTGATTTTTGATAGAGTTATTTGACTCCCAAATGAGAGGAGCCATATAATGGAAATGGTTTATGATAGAGAAAAGTTTGTTAAATTTTATAAAACTTTAATCTGTTTGATAAAGAATCTAGTTATGATAAATTCATGTGTTTCATATATTTGTGTTTCTGTTGTGGGAGAGATACGTGTGTCTTGCTTGTGAATGATAGAAAGCAATGAATGAGACATAGGGTTGTGTAGGATGAGAGGGGGCCTGCACGGTCAATGCTGGGAGCTGCTGAGCATCATCACGTTGAAGAAATAATGGTTACAAAGGCTAGTGACACTGCAGAGGACATAGTTGAAATGGACTATGCTCAACCTCATCGGAAACCACCCATTCATAATGAAAAACCTTGATTGCGTGCATGCTTAGTTAGTGATTTTACCATCTGTATTTTTTGAACAATGTTTATGCCATGCTGAGTTATTTGTTTTGAGAAACTACCATGTTGTAATTGGACCAAAGTATGATTACGATATGTGTGCTATTTTAAAAAAACATGCTGTATATTTTCACGATGATGTTTGGAATAAAGCAAGTAATGGATAATAACAACCAGATTCGTTTATTTAGCATTTACGTTAGTCAAATCTACAGGCTAAAGACACCAAGGCACATGCAATGCATCGTTGAAATGTCAGAATTCCCAGTTTTTGCATCAAAATAATTTGATTCACGTGAAAAGTGTGGACTGCTACGTAGACATGGATTGAAATAGAATAGTTGCCAACTTTTAAGCCGTGTATCAGAATACTTGCTATTTCCCTTAAACGCTGGTCGTAGTTGAACTCTGTACCCAACTTCCGTTTACTGTCTTAAGTTAGTTAACTCTATTCTGGCTCCTCCAAATATTATAAGAAAAAATTTCTTTTAATATTTTTTTTCACAACTTTTTTACATAGTTTATGATTAATTCGCTTTAAATTCAAATATTTTTTAAAATAAATTTAAACATACGAATAAAATAATAATACATATTTTATTATTAAAAAATTTAAAAAATTATTAAAAATATTGTTAAAATATCAAGATACGTCCTATAAAGTCAATATTTTCACTATTGTAGGAATATAAAAACATAGTGGGAATTGTTTTTACCGGGATCTCCAAGGGAAACCTTCGGATGGGTGATAAGATTTTATAAGATTAAAGAATCTTATGTACAAATGAAGGCTTGAACACAAAAACAAAATTTATTAGTAAAAGATTTGAACGTATTTTTTTGTGAAATACTATATATATTTATAAATTTTTTTTACGGTAATATCAAAGATAATATTAAGTGATATCAATAAGTATAATGACTTATCTTATAAATAATAATTAGTAAAATAATAATGATAACGTGACACTTTAGTTTATTTACTAAATATTTTGATTATAGAAATTTGGTTATATATACTGTTAATGTATTAATATTTATACCAACAAATATATCTCAAAATATTTTTTAATCTTTTTTGAATAAGTTTTTGTTCAACATTGGATAAGCGTAGGAAATGAGTAAATAAATATTAGACGTGGTATGAAAATAAGTATATTAATTAATAGAAACGAGTAAATTAATTAATGCAGGAAGAAAACAATGCATATCTCACATGTGGTGTAACATGCCTACATCTCTAGCTTTTAACTAACTTCTGACGGGTACTATTTTGTGATGTTGTATTTAAAAACTTCAATAATTTCCTACTTAATATCAGTAGAATCATTGAAAAACTTAGATTTAGTCTTGTCCACTCACAATCTTTATATTTAGTGCTAAAAAAGAAATAAAATTTTAATATGAAGAGTTACAGATAACTTCCAACCGCTTTTAACCGACTGGATAGAAATCCAATCACTGTGTCCAGACATTGTATCAAGTTGCGAATTGAGCATCTAACTCAAACAGCACTAAATCTACAAACAAATGACTCCAGAAATCTAAATGTAAAAAGTAAACATGAGAACAAGTCCCGTATAAAATATTGTGTTGGAAATTCGAATTGAACCTGTCTCCATTCTTAAGGTGCATCTTGTATATTGTTGAAGAAAGTTGTGATTTTTTTAGGGTTCCTCCGATAAGTTTGGGACCAAATTTGAAACAGACCTAAATGAGAATTGTGGACCAATCCAACAGCTAGGTGGAAGAAAGTTTCTGCAGTGTTTGGACCACTTCCCTTCTGACCGTACACTGATTTTGAATGAGATCCAACATCCTGTGCAGGAGACACTCCAAAAGAAAAATGGACCATTTGCCAACACCACTACTGCCTCTACCCAACCTAGACATTCATGTGCTTTTTCATCCTTCAACTTCACAATATATAATACAAACATTAAAGTATATATAATAAATTTTAAGTTTTTAACTTTACATAATAACAACCTTACATAGAAAACTTAAAAAAAATACAAAATTTAATACATAGTTTAGTCCTACTTTTTGGTTTACGTCAAAGTCATTCTACCTTTTCAAAAAATTATCCTACATATATATTCAACGGATGTTATTTCTCCTGTTCTACAAGCCGCAGTGCTTGCATTCTTTCTTGTCATGGGAGTTCTTGCATACCAGTCATCTCAGATTGTGCTATGAAACAGACTACAACAAATGCTACTAATACAAAAAAATTCCAAACACACCAGACCAGTCCAGTCTATCTCAAGTTAAGGCATCTGAACCTGAGAACATTGAAAATCCAATTAACCAGACAAGTAAAAAAGCTCGAATCCAACAAAGAAAACCCTCATGGCTCTTGAAGGATTGTGTACAGGGCTTATTATAAATCACAATGATGTGCATTCTAGAGCTAGCAAATCCACAGCAGAAAAGCCTAGGGATCCCACAAGAAGGAACACTGAAACAGGTTCAGCTTGTTCAATCCAGACAGCACATTTAAATGATGACGTAACCATGACTGATGTGAGAGCTTCTAGACAACCACATCAACCAAAAAAGTATTATTATTGGAATGGTATAAAGTTATAAATAATTTTTTTGTGCCGTTGAAGGTATGCTTTTTAGTTTTGATCTGCAAGCTGTTGACCTTGTTTTCTATAGCATTATATAAGCAACTCCAAAATTTATATTTGGCTGATTGATCCAAGTGAGTTTGAACCTTTTTCGCATGACATTCTTAAATTGTTGTAGATCCTTTTGTCAATCAATTTATATCTTAAGCGTCAATTGCACTTCATTATTACTGATTTGAAAATAAACCTTTTCTAGTATCTGAAATAGGATTATGAAAACTTAAAAAAGAGTAGTTCCACCAATCTACGGGCTACTTGTTCCGGCTACCAGAAATGCTGTGAAGAAGAAATAAAGGAATGGAATGAGACTGATTTCTATAAAACATAAATCAGTATAGACAAGGAAAAATACCATCGTCAATATCCAGATTTCAAAATACTCCAATTCAAAACACATTATTAACTTTAAAAAGATTTATTCAAAATTATTATAATTACTCGTGTATAAGAACATTTTTTATTGACAAAAATAAATACGTAGCATTGAACAAGATCGAAATGAATTACGCTAAAAAATCACTATTTCTATTACGAATACATTGTTGAAGTTGAATTACAAATTTATGATACACAACTGTATAATAAAGAAAGAAAAAAGTTCCATGTTCACTTATCTGAAAAGTACCGATGGTAACAACTTTGAGGTAACCATATAAGTAGAATATTTTTTAGAGGTATTAAGCATAGGAACTGACTGCAAATTCAAAATCCGTATCAAGCTTGGGAATTGAAATCGAAGATGGAACTGTAAATCTAAAGTAGGCTAAAATATATTGTCAAATTACAGGGTGTAAGAAGTTACAATATTTATATAGCCTCGTGTCTATTACCTCATGACACACAAGCTGTTGAAGTTTCGCTTATTTCTGCCAAATATACTTCGTATCTCACTTTTATATGCTCTCTCAAACAAAGTTTCAGATTTTCAACATCTGAGAATGGTCAATGTCTCCAGTAAACAAATGCGAACAAGAAAATGACAGTCAATAACATTCCTGCATATTTGATCCATTGATCGACACGGTTTCGTCTCTCAATTAGCCTCAAAACAGAGTTTGATATCCCAACTGTATTGAGGATGTCCAATGCTTTTCTATGTGCACTCTGCATCCCAGATATATGTCCAAATGAAAAGGTATATCAATAACAATATAATGGATTAATAATGCTCCATCAATTATCACTAAGAAATTAAAACCCTAAAAAAAGTGGATGCTCCATCAATTATCAATATAGAAAACAACATGAAAAGGATAAAAGCTACACTTTTTCAACAAGAGAATACCACAACGAAAACCATCAAACAAATTAAGTTTGATTCCAATTTTCAATGAGTGAAGCCCAAAAAAGAAGAATTGCAAGAACGCACTTTCTTGGTATTCCCCGAAATGGATTCTTCAAGAAAGATGCACTCAGTGTAAATGGAAGTAGAAGTAATGGTTCAAATTTAAAGGGAAAAGGGGACAAGAAAGTGTTATGTTTAAAACCTGAACCATAAAATAGCATTAATGAGAAATAGAGATAAAAAGCATAATTATATTTAACGTAACTAATGACTTAGTGGATATGTTTAAGAGGTGAACATCTGAAACAGAAACAGCACGAAAAGAACAATAAATACAGATAGGAAATTGATATTTTACGCACTTACAATCTAAATTTCTTCGTAGAAAAACAACAATTGTAGCCTATAAACAAACATGATATTTAATTTGTCACCAATAATCACAAAGATATTATTCTAGCTAACCCTAAACTGTAGAATATAAATGTTGTCACAACAGAAATGAAATGAATTACCTTCAAGCGTTCTCTTTGACCATGAATTGAAGAAAGGATGGCTTCCCCAATTGCATTTGCATTTTCTAGCTCCCGGGCAGAAGCGCGAACTGAATGTAATGCTTGTGCCTCCTCGTCAAAAATTCTCAGAACATGAGCAGAATCCCCATTCTAGCAATTTCAAATGAAGTTGTTATCAGCAAATGACGATAAAAATAAGCCACTAAACTAGAGCATGATGGTAACAACATACAGCTCGTCCCAACAGTTCTGCTCTCTCATTAGCTTCTCTCATTCGTTTCTGATGCCGTAAGTTATATTTATCCAAACTTGCTCTTAGTGATTCAGCCTCCTCAGCTATTTGTTCCACTTTTCTGAATAAGAAACATAATACCTTTAATGAAAATCCTCAACTAGAATACTGCAATTCCAGCAGCAGAGCCCATTATAGCATAGATATAAGCAGAAGATACAGAGAATTTGTTTTTTGTATTATGATATGACAATTAGCATTTAGTTATGCGTGTAATCATGTTGCACAAAATGACTAGCCCAGATAACTGAGACAATAAAGAGAACCTGCCATTAAAGTTTTGTGACTCCAAAATTCTGAAGCTACTATAGATCTTCACTAGAACAGAAGAGCATTACTAAGGTCAAGGATAATTATTGTGAAATAAGTTATAGTCCAAAAGATTGAGATTTCAACAATGATATAGGGTATGTAAAAATAGAAGTGGTTTAAAGCAGGAGATAGTTTAATTTTCAAGCAGAGGGAGAGGGAAAATAAATAAATATTATACAGTATTTCTGTCACATTTACTTTGACAAAACGAATGCGGTGTTAAGAAATGCAGCAAAGATAAAAGCAGATTTATATAGATGTTATTGCTCAATGAGCACTGTTGGAACAGAATGAAGAAATTGAGGTAAACGCTAAGAAACATTGCAGATACTTAAGTTCTTTTATTTCTAACATCAGCAGATTGACAAATCCTAATTCGTAGCATATGTCTGAGTAAATTTACAGACTAATTGTTTCTCTTCCCAAAACTGTACTCATCCTTGTAAACCACAAATCAGCGAAGCAATTTCCTCAAAAACACACAAATATCCTCATTAAAACAATTGATTCAACTGAGATCGGGATCGAAATCGTTCACCTTTTCCAGAGATCACGTTGAGGTTTTGCTGTGACGGATCGCCAGAGGCGCTCAGTCTCCACGCAGAGGGATTGGATCTGAGTGATATCCTTCTTCACAGCGAAAGAAAGCTCCGTTTCGGCGCCGGTGCCGGCGGTGGCAGAGTACTCGAGGCGTTCGAGACGTTCAAGACCGTCACGAGACCTAAGCAGAAGTTTCTTCGCGGATTGGTGAATCTCCGATAACGTTCCTCCACCTCCTTCCATGGCGGCGACGGAGGTAATGGCGATAACGCGCTCTTCAGTTTATATTGTTTTTATTAATTTATTTAAATATTAAATATTTTGCGGTTAAAATTTTATAATTTGTATTCTATTTTTTATTTAATATTTATTTAAATTTTATTTTTAATGTAATTAATTTTTTTTTTTAATTTCGAAATTTAAATTTGTTTGTTAATTTTTTGAATCTATAGTTATTTATTGATATTTTATTCTATAATATGAATTATTATTTAATTATTTGTTGTATATGTTTTAGTTTTTATTCGTTTATTAATTTAAATTTAATTTGTTATGTTTTGTGGTTTTTTAAAACTTATTTATTGATTTGTTAACATTTTTTTAATTTTTAATTTTTATTATATTTGATATTTATTTAAATATAATTTATAATGTAATTAATTTGAAATTTATATTTGTTTGTTAATCTTTAATGTTTTTAAAATTATTTATTTATTTAAATAATATTTATTATGCCTAAATTTTTAATTTTTGATTTATTATTTTATTTTGTTAATTTATTTTAATTTTTAATGTTGTCGTTAATAGTTATTTAAGTATTATTTATTAACTAAAAAACAGCATAAAACTAAAACACCTAAATAAAAGCATAAAAATAAAACAGCATACAACTAAAACAACATAAAACTAAATTTAAAAACAGCATATAACATATTATCTTATAAATTAAATTAAAAGTTAAAATAATTAACACTTATAAAATGTATACAATAAATACAAAATAACAAAATAATTTAATAACAAAAAAAAATGATATTGGAAGTACATACACAAGTTTAACAGTGAAGAAATGAAACGAGTGTATCTAAGTGTCACAATACAATAATGCAGAAATAAAGATTCTTCCTAGTTGAAAAATCATTAAATCATTGTTACACTTTTTCATATTAAATGAAGGATATTTTTTCATTTCAGACATTTCAATTGAATTTATTTTGTCTTATTAAATTATTCAAGAAAAAATAAAATAGAATTGTACTTTCATTGTGATTTTAATAAAATAATATATTTTCTAATTTTTCTAAACAAATATATATATATATATATATATATATATATATATATATATATATATATATATATATAAACACGCGAACCCGTGTTATTTAACTTTTTTTATTTTATTTATTTTTGCTTTATTTTATTTATAAAATTCTTTTTTTGTAATTTTTCAGTTCTATTTTGCTTTTTATTTTTTTTATATTTTAAAAATTTAATTTTCAATATTTATAAGTTTTTTCAGTTTTAGTCAACAATATTTAAAAAAAAAAGCAAAATAGATTATTTTGTATAGAAGATGTGTGTCATTTATTAAAATCTACATGGATTAATTATAAAATAATGATTTGGGAGTATTCATGACTTTTAACAATAAAAAAGTTCTATAAATAATCTTTTAATTAATCGAATTTTATTTTATAATATTAGTATATATCTAGTTTTTTTTTTTCGAATTTCTTTTCAAGTCTTTTTCTATATTTCTAAACACATTCTTATTTTTTTTAAGATAAAGAAAGGATAAGATCAATGAAACTATAAAAAAATTTACATACTTACCAGGTTCACTTTTTTAAGGTTGTTTTGGTTTTTTGAACTACGTGAAAGTTAAATGTTAAATGTGCTGATTATTTATAATTATGGGATATGTTTAATTTTTTATTTGATCTTTAATTTTATAGCTAGGTAATTGTAATACCTAAAATTTTATAATATTATATTTATCATATATAATATATTAGTTATATCATATATAATTTTTATTTCACAACATATATATATATATATAGAAATATTAATATACTTTTTATAAATTATATAGTATTATTCATGAAGTGTGAACAATTATAATAATAAGTGATAGTAATATTATTTTTTAAAAAACAGAATAATACAAATAATCATAGCATTTATCAATGAATATTTATTATAATACAATATGTACTGTTAAAATACAAGAGGAAGTATCAGTCAATAAGTTATGAGTCAATAAATTGTAATCAATAAATATAATAATACGTAGCTAAATTGTGAAAAGGTTAAATATATGTTTTAGTCCTCATATTTGTTCTTCATTCTCAATTAGGTCCTCATGTTTTTTTTTTTGTCCCAATTGCTTCATAATATTTGTAAATTTGAGGAATTAAGCCTTATTCGTTTTTTTTTGTCCCAATTGCATCCTAATATTTGTAAATTTGAAGCAATTAAGCCCTCTTAATTGGCCTACAATGTTAGTTACCAGTTAACGGAGAAGGCTTAATTGCCTCAAATTTACAAATATTAGGATGCAATTGAGACAAAAGAAAACATGATGACCTAATTAAGAATGGAAAACAAATATGAAGACTAAAACATATATTTAACCTTGTGAAAAACATGTTTTTTTTACCAGGTAGGTGACATCATAACATGGTAAGAATAAAGCTTGAATAAAAAATAAATAAGGATAAAAAACTTATCTGTTAAAAGATAAGTCCACCCAATAAAATTTCGCATTTAATTAATTACTTCAGTGAAAAGAAAAAGGAAATAATAAGTTAAACTTGAGTAAAAATTGAGGGGTTATAGAATGTGAGAAGAAAGGGAAAGGCTAAGGATAGATTTAGGTGAATATTATTATTTCAAAATTTATAAATATATATATATATATATATATATATATATATATATATATATATATATATATATCGTTATATATAGTAAATAAGATAATTTAGAAAGATTAGACTGTCTGATAATTTAGGTTTTTTGAAATTTAATATATAGTGCCTAACGAAATATTATTTTTGAAATGAAGTGCCTAATTGTTGTATTTGCTATAAAATACTATTTAATAAAGTAAGTGTTTATCAGTATAACTAATATTAAACGAGATAAACATTTATATGATGAATGTATCATTTTGAAACAAATATTATTATTTAAAAATTTAATAGAACGATTACTGTTATTAATCTTTTGAAACGTAACAAATGTTCCTTGAGTTATTATCTAATGAGGTAAGACAAGTGAATATATAATTAAGTTCTTCGTAAATATATATTAAATTAATGATACTGTATTATTTGAATAAATGAAAATGTAGTGTGATTCTGTGTTGTGCTGAGTTCCTTGTTTCTTGCATGAAGATAAGTAACATGAAAATGCGAAAACACAAACGAACCAAACTCACCGCCCACAGAAAATAGATTCATCTGACCCAACTATGGAATAGTGGTAACCTAAATATTCCGCCACATAACATTCTTGTTATACCATGACTTTTTACTCTCTAAACGTCGTATTTGAACAAAAGGTACGCTGATTAAAAGAACTTCCCCAAATTAATTCAGTTTAATTTAGTCAACGAACTGTAACTAAAAGTATATATAATACCTTTTTAATTATATTCTCATTACTTATTTTTGCATGTGTTAGTAATTTCTGACAAACTTATCACCACACGCAAAAATTGGTGCAACTTTGGGTGGCTACAAAATCTAACTGTGCTACGTAGAAACAAGTTCATAAAAGTCATCGAATAGCCACGCAAATGACATCAAACCTACACGTTCTTCTTTTCCCTCTGAAGGCAACCTACTGTAGCAAGAAAGTTTGAAGAGACGATGAACAATAGAGACACATGGTGGAATGGCCCCACAAAGGTTTAGATCCCAACCACCCACATCTCATTTACAATCAACGTTGAAAAACATTTGCTTCTTCCAAAACCATTTACTTTAGTCCCAAGGTTTCTGTGCTCATCGCTTTCACACCATTACTATAAATACACTATTTATATGTGCATTGCTCTTACAACAACAGATAAATCCATCTTATAATCTTCATTCACATATTTTTGTTCTAGATAATCAAAACAATGGCAATGCACAAGAGCAGTTCCGGTTCAGCATTGGGTCCAGGAGGCTTAGACCTAACTCAAGCCTTCTTTAAGTCCGTCATGAACGCTGCACCTTCTTCTCCCACAAAGCGCCACACCAAAATCTCCGTTATTGGTGCCGGAAACGTCGGAATGGCCATAGCCCAAACCATCCTCACTCAGGATCTCACCGACGAGCTTGTCCTCGTCGATGCCATTCCTGATAAACTCCGCGGCGAGATGCTCGATCTCCAGCACGCCGCCGCCTTCCTACCCCGCACCAGAATTCAGGCCTCAACCGACTACTCCATCACTGCAGGTTCCGACCTCTGCATTGTCACCGCCGGTGCCCGCCAAATCCACGGCGAGTCCAGGCTGAACCTCCTACAAAGGAACGTCACCCTCTTTCAGAAAATCATACCCCCTTTGGTTCGTTACTCTCCCGACACCATTCTCCTTATCGTTTCAAATCCCGTGGACGTGCTCACTTACGTGGCATGGAAACTCTCTGGTTTCCCTTCGAATCGTGTCATCGGGTCCGGCACTAACTTGGACTCCTCACGCTTTCGTTTCCTCATCGCCGATCATCTTGATGTTAACGCTCAAGATGTCCAGGTTAATTAATTACCTTTTCAAGCATTTCATTATAAATAACCTTAATAGTTCCATCATTAGGTGAATGTTGGTTTCTTATAGGCTTTTATAGTGGGAGAACACGGTGACAGCTCAGTGGCTTTGTGGTCTAGCATTAGTGTCGGGGGTGTTCCAGTGCTGAGCTTTTTGGAGAAACAGGAAATTACGTACGAGAAGGAAATGTTGGAGAGCATACACAGAGAAGTTACAGAGAGTGCTTACGAGGTTATAAGTCTGAAAGGGTACACTTCTTGGGCGATAGGATACTCCGTGGCAAACTTGGCACGAAGCATTCTTAGGGACCAAAGGAGGGTCCACCCTGTGTCGGTTCTTGCAAAGGGTTTCTATGATATCGATGGGGAAGTTTTTCTTAAGTTGCCGGCGCAACTTGGAAGAGGAGGGATATTGGGTGTCACCAATGTTCATTTCACTCAAGAAGAGAAACACAGGCTTATGAATTCAGCCACCACAATCCTCCAAGTTCAGAATCACTTGACTATTTGATCATTTCTTAGATACTCTCTTTTGTCCTTTTTCCCAAGTTTTTCAAAAATCTCTATTCAAGAAGAAATAGATTATAATTGGGATTGAAAATATGTAATATGAATCTCCTAATGTATGTTTTTCTCTATATATGATATCATCATGTTGCGATAAATTTCAATTATTTAGTAATAGACTCGCTAATTCACAGGTATATGGAACTAATTAATTATGTATTGATTGACCTATTTTTATTTTTATTTGGGACAATGATATTGTGATAACTTTTTTGACAACGGGACACGTATCATCATTTTATTGGTCTATTTGAATTTATGTTTAAGAAATATTTAAAACGGACCAATCACAAGCTGCCACATATGCGTTCTCAAAAAGTTATTAAAAAAGTGTTGTTAAAAGAAGCTTTTCCTTTAATTTTTTATATAAAATAGCTCTGGGCTAACAATTTAAACTTAGGTAAGAGTAAAATCAAACTTACGAAAGCATTTATTAGGCCGGCAAAATTTTAACCAGGTTTAACTTTATTTGATTTATCGATTATAAAAGTATAATATATTTGTTCAATATTACATACAAGAAAAATAAAACAATACCTGCATAATGAACTAACACGGTTTCATTTTCTCCATCAACGCCGCATCCTTTAATGATTTCATTTCTCCATCATTCTCACTGCATAATGAACTAATAACATTCACAACCTCCCTCTTGCTCTTTTAACGACTTCAAAAATGAAAATTTAAAATTCTGAATCATAGCATTTAAAAATGAAATGCACAAACGCAACCATTGTCTAAATTTATTTCAGAAAGGGTAATATTGATATTTAAAAAGTATGGGCTTTCAAGCGGAAAACATAGGAGTACAGAAAGAAACTTTCTTTGAACCGTGTGGATCGTAGGAACATTCCAAGAGTTACTATTGGGCCCAAGTGGTTTATATTTAAAGAGTTGAGTGAAAGTGAAAGTGAAAGATTGCAAAAGGTCCCCACACATGTTTTTCAGGTATCCATTTGCATATTCCGCTAAATTTCCCACTTTTGCCCTCTCTCCACGCCACCTGCACACACGATTACATTATCCAACCATGTCTCATTATGTTTCAAGTCACATGATTAATAGTATATAAGTCAGTATTATCTTATATAAATCATTCTTATAAGGTCAACTTAAAAAAAAATAGAGAAGGCGATAAGGTTAACTTGTTTATTGATTTCTCATGTATGTCACCAACTTACTATAACTTCTCCTCTCTCTTCCATTATGTTTAATTTTGATTATATTAGTAATTTGTAGGAGACGAGGGTGTAAATAATTTGATGGTAGCTTCTTATTATTAAAGTGGAATTATTGATCCACGTGTTGCGTTGAGCAGGTAATGGATCTTTTGAAGAACGCGAAAAGCCGATTTGTGAGAGCTTCCTAAAAGAGCCACCTATCATCTACTCATTAATCAAACTCATTATATTAATTCCTTCTACCCAATCACTCATACTTTTCAAGACAAAAGAGCAACGAAATCTTACGTCTCAATGTTGCTTTTTTGCCTTATTTGTATTAATTAATCAAATTCACACATATTTAGAGTTTGACTTCTGACTTCAGTCATTAGATGTTAAATTAACACAAATATAAAATTAAATTAAACTCCAAATGGATTATGTCATTGGCCGCCCAATAAACTACTTTCGTTATTATTCCTGTTTGCCAAAACTCGACTTCATTAAGGCTTTTTAATTTCTTTTAATTAGTTTTCTTTCCATAAAGAATAGTAATAAATTAGTAGCATCGACATCAACCACATAATTAGTTGCTCAGAATAAAATTGTGGTTATAATAGATCCGCGTGTCCATGTCCCAAGTGCTTATCACCATTTTATCCAAAGTAACTTATATTAGTTTAAAGGACAAGGAGGAAAAAGAAAAACTCTTTGCTGAAGTATGTATATATTTTTAAACAAAATAAAACTATAATTTAATCAAGTTATTTACGTAAGAAAATAGTTCAAATAATATAAGAAAGAGAGTGAGAAAGGGAGACGTTTTAAAGTGAATCAAAATAATTTAAAACTACTGATATAATGAATATATTTTTAAGATTTTAATAAATATAAATGGAATATTAAGAAAAGATGTAGAATAAATAGTTGAATAAGTGAAAAGAGAAAAGATGTGAAGAATGGATGATGATAAAAGATGAAGATGTTTCGTCACCATCACATCAATCTCCTCCTCACTGTGTTAAAGTTTACTAATATTAGCATATTTTTAGCTTTCTTTTTTATTCTCTTTTTCATCTACACTCACTCATAATATACTTTTTCTTTATATATATATATATATATATATATATATATATATATATATATATATATATATATATATATATATATATATATATATTTAAAATTATTTAAAGGGATTTGAACTTAAAATTAGAATATATAAAAACAGTGAATAGTATTGTTATTTATGAGAGTAGACTTTGTTCTTCTTTTTTTTTTTGGAAGATATAGAGTAGACTATTTTTTCAACATAGTTGGTCACATGTCATTTCTTTTTAAATAGGATATTAGACAAATTATTTGAATCAACATACAGTATTTTATTATATTAAAGGTAATCATATAAATTGTTGAAAGTGTTTTTTTTTACACTTTAAACCTTATATAACTCTTTAAAACAAGTTTTTTTTTTTTTTTTCAATAAAAGAGAGAGACAAAAGGATGAGGCATGTTTGAGGTACTTCTATTAAAATATATAAACCTTTATAAAGTCAAACATAGAAATAAAATTGTATGAAAATGAAGAGATATCCTCTCTTTCTCGTATGCAGAAACTAAATTCATATGAAAAGCTAAAACTATTCATAGATTAAAATGTAATTAAATTAAATTTAAAAACTATATAACTAAAAATAATTCCTACTCTCTGTTATATTATATTTTTGTTTTTAATTAAATTATATTTACAAAATTTGGATCTATTTAATGCAAAAAAATTAAAATAAAACATGGAAAAACATAAAAAAAAAATTCTCTTAAATTTTTTATTATAATAAAATAGAAAATTCGATAATTATGTTATTAAATATTGCATTTCTTGATTTTTCAAAAATAATTTGTATACCACTTAAAAAAAGTAGAGATAGTATATACAAAAAATTAATTGCTTTCGCACTGATTAAGAACTATAATTCTGTTTATTTAATATAAAGGATTTTATATATATATACATACATATATATATATATATATATATATATATATATAAAGTAATCCTCAAATTATATTTATTGATAATTATATGTTCAAATTTATAAATTAGATAAGATTGTTTTTTTTTAAATAGTAGTATCAAATAAGTTTAATCAATTAAAACTTGTTACAATATTTAGTTTTACATAATCTTTTTTCTTCTTATATTTGACTATAGAAAAAGAGAAATATTTATTTTTATCCGTAGTCTGAAAAGAGTTGCTCTATGTTATCTATTATTTAGAGTTTTAACAGTATATTTATTTTTTGAAATAATTTTTAAATAGTTTACACGTTACATAAAAAAAAGAAGAAATAAATGTGTTATCTTTATTCGTTAATAGATATAAAAAAATCTTAAATTACAAGTTAGTTTGATACTGAAGAAAAATATTTAGTTCTGAATAAATTTGGTTATATATTGTTTTTGGAGGACATAAGTTTTAATAATTGATTTAATAAATTACTTTATTTATATTATAATAATTTTCTCAATTTCATTAATTTGAAATCACTACCCATTTTGCAAGTAATTGTTTTTTTTTTTAAAGATAAGTTGCAGGATAGTAAGGATGCAATGGTTGTTTTGGAAACTAGTGAGCCTTCTGCACGAAGAGAATCGATTCTCGTATCCATAAAATTGGTTCTGATGCTGCATGGTGCGAAAGGTAATATCGTGATCTCACGTTGCAAGCACAAAATATCTTCACTTATATAAAGATGCACATACACTTGCAAATCCAGTTTTTCAAACAATTTACTGAAAGGAACAACCTATCCATTCGCAAATCCATCTGATTACACATTACATAAGCTTAAACAAATACATCCTAATTGATAATATATTGTCACATGTACAAATACTATTACCTCAAAGACATCAAATATACATAAAAGCTTTATTACAAAAATATCTCATCAAATAAATATATCAGTCATGTGTTACAACTTTATCACCATATCAAACTCATCTATGTTTATGACAACTTCTTTCAAATGATGTCATCATTGTACAACACGACTTAACCCCTTTGGTAATATTTTAAAGCAAATTAAATTAACCTCTTTCGTAAAAAAAAGTCTCTAAGATGACTAATTAATGCTAATTTAATTGGAAATCGTACAAACAAAAGAATTGACATTTGCTTTGTTCATCGTTGAATGAAAATCACCTAACTTAAGTAAGATTGTTTTTGCTTGAATGATAAGTTGTTGCTTAATATGATAAACAACAAAAATAATGTTATTTCTTTCTCACTTTTATTGAATGAAAATACATCACAAATCATGCAACAACTTTAAATTTCTTCAAATATGAAGATGCTCACATACAGAAGCAGTGAATATAGTTTTTCCACCGCTCTCACAAATCGGAGTAAATTGAATAACTAACAAAATATTTCCTTCAAAATAGATTCACATAGAATAAAACTAAAATACAATTTTTTTTTTTAATTTTACTCTCAAACATCAAAGGGAATGAATGAGGAAGAAAATTTGGCAACTTGTAGGAAGTTATTGTTATATTGTTTTCATTTTGTCCGATGTGATGATTGACATATTAAAATTTGTGCACATATATAGTTTAAATGAAAGGGTGGCTATATGAATTTATAATTAAGATTTAGAAACCCTGGTCGTGTTTGGCCTTGAGGTAGCTGTATATAAAGGTCCAAAAGTCGTGCATTAAAAGCCAACTTCCTCTTTTGTATTACATGGAAAGCCTTTCACTTGCAACAATGTCTACCCTCCCTACCACTCAAGGCAAAACAATCCCAGATGCCTCTGACTACAAGGGCCACCCCGCAGAGAGGTCCAAAACCGGTGGTTGGACTGCATCCGCCATGATATTAGGTCTCAAAAACCTATCTTTTTTATAAATAACACTTCAAAAACAAGCTCTCAATTGATTCCCATGTTGACATGTTTTATTTATATATATGTATGCATATCAGGAGGAGAAGTGATGGAGAGGTTGACAACACTGGGCATCGCCGTGAACTTGGTCACATATTTGACAGGGACCATGCATTTGGGTAATGCTGCCTCTGCCAACGTTGTAACCAACTTCTTGGGAACCTCCTTCATGCTCTGTCTGCTTGGCGGCTTCCTCGCCGATACTTTCCTAGGAAGGTCCGAACCCGCTTTATCCCAACACTTGCAACATTATAAACTTTTTTTTTTTCTTTTCTTTTTCATTTGATGGAAAAACCAAGATAAGCCAGATCTCTATTATTCTATTCAACTAATATTTTCTTAGTGTGCTGTCACCAAAGTATACGTAGTATATGGCTGTTAGTTCTTATTGGAATTTTCGTTTTCATTTTCCACAGATACCGCACCATCGCCATCTTCGCGGCAGTTCAAGCCACTGTAAGAAACGCCACAACTTTTCTTTTTCAATAGTAAAACTTACGATGCAGTGATGAAGAGAATCTATATTGGCTCGATCGACCGAACTGATATGAGTTTCTTTGATGATGTTTATAGGGTGTTTCGATATTGACGATATCAACCATAGTTCCCAGCCTGCACCCTCCGAAGTGCACGGAGGACACCGTGCCACCTTGCGTGAGAGCGAATGAGAAACAGTTAATGGTGCTGTATCTGGCGCTTTACGTAACGGCTCTTGGCACTGGTGGTTTGAAATCGAGTGTGTCAGGATTCGGTTCGGATCAGTTCGATGATTCGGACAAAGATGAGAAGAAGCAGATGATAAAGTTCTTTAACTGGTTCTACTTCTTCGTGAGCACAGGGTCTCTGATGGCAACGACGGTTCTTGTGTACGTGCAAGACAACGTAGGACGAGGATGGGGTTATGGTATCTGTGCGGGTGCGATTGTGGCTGCTCTTTTTGTGTTTTTGTCGGGTACGAGGAAGTACCGGTTCAAGAAACTCGTGGGGAGTCCACTCACTCAGTTTGCAGAAGTGTTTGTGGCTGCCATAAGGAAGAGGAAGTTGGAATTGCCCTCTGATTCAACGTTGCTCTTCAATGATTATGACACCAAGAAGCAGACCATGCCGCATAGCAAGCAGTTCCGGTAAAAAAAACTTTCACCAATCGCCATCTCTTTTAGATTGATAGATATTTTTCAATGATTCTCTTTATAATAGTATTAAATAACTTTGCTGGAGACACCTCCTGGAGTAAGCCTTTTGACTTTAGAGTAATCATCCCCTCACGATACGTCGTCAATCATTCTTCTAATTAAATGTAGATTGATTGATGTACAACTAAAGTTTTTCTTGCTCAATCTGAATCTTCTGTCTTTAATAAATTCCGAAGAAACTATTTGCATTTATAATATTCTGTTGTTCTGTGCAAGTTCTCGGTTTCATAGCTTGTTAACTTTATAATTAGCTAAAAGAAGTATTATTTTAATGGAGAAAGTTATTGTGTGTGTGTGTATAACTTGAAGATGGGAATATAAAGATATCAGGGAAAGGGATAAAAAGTAGATGATTAAAGTTAAAAAAATAGTGCAACAGATGCAATTAAGTGGTTTTGAAGGGTAGCTTAAAATATATAAATGAAGAAGACTTAGGAGGGTAGTTGGAATTGGTTGAAGCGTGAATGATTGGGGTAAGAATGGAGTAGATAAGAATGTAGAGCCAGATATGGAGGGCTAGTTGGCCATGAAAGGGAAAACCAATAAGTTATCTTGGCTCATTTGGTCTGTGGTCTGAAATGAAGTCCACCCCACCAGCTTGGAAGAGAAGAAATAAGTGTATGGTTTAGAATATTTTGATACTAAACGCAACATGATTGTCCACAAAAATTAGATTGCATTATAGGCAGAGGAATTAGAATCCAATCACCCCACGTAAGAAGAGTCATAGCAACGACAAGGTTATTGTTCAAAGTCCCACTAAACTAAAAATAACATGATATCACAGTGAGGAGAGAGCCTATATATTCTAGCCATGCCTCATTTGTGCTTCACTTCTCAGCGCTGTCTCTCACACTCTGCCACCTCTAACAGAGACAACACTATGTCTACGCTAAACCTCGCTCAACAATTAATGTCCCTGCTCACGTTCATGTCACACATTATTGTACTCTAATACTAAACTCGCATTTTATTCAAGACATGCAAACAGTGGAATAATAATTTAATGCAAACAGAGTACATCACAGGCTAACTATTTTAATGGTCATGCAGAGGCACGACCAATCGGATTTAGTTAAATAAAACGAGTTACGTTTTTTCCATGAATTTTGCTAAACTTGAATCCGGGCCGTTAATATTAATATTTATTTTTCGTTTGTTGATTGAGCAGTTTCTTGGACAAAGCTGCAATCGTGGATTCATCGGGTGGTGGAATGAAGAGAAAGTGGTATCTTTGCACCTTAACAGATGTGGAAGAAGTAAAATCGGTGATAAGAATGCTTCCCATATGGGCTACCACCATCATGTTTTGGACTATCCACGCTCAAATGACAACATTCTCGGTGTCACAAGCGACCACCATGGACCGTCACATAGGAAAAACATTTCAAATGCCCGCAGCATCGATAACAGTTTTCTTAATCGGAACAATTCTCCTAACGGTCCCATTTTACGACCGTTTCATTGTTCCGGTGGCAAGAAAAGTGCTGAAGAACCCACATGGGTTGACCCCTTTGCAACGCATAGGAGTTGGTTTGGTGTTCTCGGTGTTTGCCATGGTGGCAGGGGCACTGATAGAGATAAAGAGACTGAGATATGCAGAGTCACATGGTTTGGTAGATAAGACAAAAGCAAAGATCCCAATGACGGTGTTTTGGTTGATCCCACAAAATTTCTTTGTGGGGGTAGGGGAGGCCTTTATGTACATGGGACAGTTAGACTTTTTCCTTAGAGAGTGCCCGAAAGGGATGAAAACAATGAGCACAGGGTTGTTCCTGAGCACACTGTCTCTGGGTTTTTTCTTCAGCTCCTTGTTGGTGTCTATAGTGAACAAAATGACAGCACATGGTAGGCCATGGCTCGCAGATAATCTTAACAAAGGGAGGCTCTATGATTTTTACTGGCTTTTGGCTATACTCAGTGCCATAAATGTTATGTTTTACTTGGTTTTTGCTAAAGGGTACGTTTACAAGGAGAAGAGGCTTGCTGAGGAGGGCATAGAATTGGAAGAAACAGATGATGCTGCTTTTCATGGGCATTGAATCTTCTCCCACAAACATTTTCTTTTTTTCTTCTACGAAATTCTCCTGCTTGTATCAATATGCTAATCAAGTTTTCACATCTGGTTACCATATAAATAAGCTTGTAAGT
The DNA here is from genome assembly GCF_000741045.1 of Vigna radiata var. radiata. Classification (NCBI taxonomy): domain Eukaryota; kingdom Viridiplantae; phylum Streptophyta; class Magnoliopsida; order Fabales; family Fabaceae; genus Vigna; species Vigna radiata. Next base: position 2,587,282 of record NC_028361.1, on the reverse strand, counting down.
TGTAACCATTTTGTATGTGTTTATACTGTGGAAAAGAAAAGGCAAATAAATTGAAATTATTTACTCCATGTTAACAAGGTTTGCTTCATCGATGTGATCCATGTCTTAATTATACGCACATGTTCCTTGCAAACATGACAGTTCAGTCCCACCAACATTTAACGTAGGACACATGCAATGGTTGGTGCTGACGAGCTTATACTTCATTAGTTATCATTAATCAGCTATCCCTTCAGACACGTCGCAAACCAACAAAGCTGAATATTTATCTATCTTTTTATACCTTTACATTTACTTTTTATTTTTTTCACTAATATTTTCTATATATTTCTAAAAAATTATTTTAACACACCTTTACACTTTGACATATTAGTTTTTATTTTTTCATCATAAAGAAACATATCAATTTGCTCTTTAAATTTAAATTATTCAAGTAATCTACTTTTAAAAATTAAAGTAGTTTTAATTTTTTTTTCAAACTCATGTTGGTTACGATTTAAAAAGCAATGTCAACGAAATAAGAACACTAAACCTACACTTAAATATATTTTCAACCTTTATTAATTTTTCATTTCTTAAATACTTTTTTAGTTTTCATCCTTAATCATATTCTATTAAATGATAATGTGTATACACTAGTTTTTTTCTTTTTACATATATAGACAAATTTCAGACATAAATTATAAAAATAGACATTAAAAAATATTACAAGAAATAGAAAAGTCATATAATTCTCAAACGACTTTAAATAAGAAGTTGTTTGCATCTAAACCACTTCGGCTCTGACACCATTAAAAAGTGAATTAAAAAGTGAAAGCTGAATACCCCTTATTTATTTATTAATTCATTTAATAACTCCTTTACATCGCTATTAGTATATGTAGATGGAATGGTTTGTAAAAGAAAATAATGATGAAGAAATAGCTCAAAAATTAAGCAAATCCTTTTATGAGGACATTATATACATCTTGTATTAATTATTATTTCTTAATTTGAATATAATAATATGTTATTCTTTCTCAAGGAGTGACATGAATTCCATTACATGAAACATCTTACATTTTGTCATCATATTTATTTTCTAACTCCATTTTGTCTTACTTATACTTAATTTTCCATGTCAATTGGTATATATGAAATAAAGAGAAACGTAACAAAACGCCTTTGGTGGTTTATTTCTACCAAAATGCAATCAATTAGCTAATAAATCAATAGCCATTGGGGGCGAGTGTAGCTATAACAGGATAAAGGGATATATCCTTACATTAGCTAATATGCCCAACTAATTACATACAACCAAAACAAAATCATATAAAAATAAAAATAAAAAAAAGGAAAAATTATGACATTCTAATGAAGAGATAACACCATGATCTTTGAAGCTGGATTTCCTCACTTTGTATATACGCACATCCAACACCAAGTAACAATTTCAATTTGAGATCACCAAATATTCGCATTTATCTTCGTGCAACAGTAGTAACATTGACCATGTATGTGGTTTAAATTCACAAAGCATCGTGGATAACAAATGGTAGAACTTAACTGTACTACCTTCCTCATTGTTCATATATCACCAACAAAGGATGACCATTTCAGCCATTTCTTCAATCCCACTCTCCCATTCTTGAAAAAACACACGGCATGCAATAACATTAAAGCTAAACTCCCCATTAGTTAATCTTCATGATATATCTGCAACATAAATACTGAGTTACATCTCAAGAGATCTACAAAGTGTCTCAGACATTATTGCAAGCAAAACAATGTTTTTTTAACAGAAAATGGGTACGAAGTTCAAATCAAACAACTTTGAAAATATGTAAAGTATAATGATAAGCATTAAACTCCATTTGATATATTCCACGATCATATAACATTTTCTTATATTTTTCTTCCTCTTCTGAAATGTATATGATATTAGATAAACTTAAATGAGGTAGTTTATCATTTATTTGAATTTTTATTATTACTTTTTAAATAATTAATTTTTTTTTATTTAATAAATCAGTGTTTAGAATTTATATTAACTAACTCCTTTATTCACGGAATTAGATATATTTTCAATATTTTTTGATTTCTACTATCAAATATATTTCTTTCAAATATATTTCTTTTTCAATTCATGAATTAATTGATTATATATATATTATATATATATATATATATATTTGATTATTGAATATGACGTCAAAACCTAAATAGAATAGAATAACTAATTGATTGATAATTTAAACATAGGGTTTATCATTAGTTATTCATAACATTAGAATGATAAATTTAATGGGAACTTATGATAAAAATTGCTAAAACATAAAACGTTAGGGTTTTTATTACTAAAATTTAGACTTGGTGTTAAGATATTAAAGTTTTTTATAAGTGATGTAAATGATAGAGTAAGAATTGGAAGTATATTGTTTAATATTTTTCATATTGATTTGATGCATGAAATCTAACCGAATGAAGTCTTTACGACATAATAATTTTATAAACTTTTATTGCTTTTTTAGTTTTAGATTTATTTCGTTTACATCAATAATTTTCATTTTTTTAAAGTTTTTAGCCTTAGTGAATAAACATAATTTTTTTACCAGTCCAAGTCACGTGGGAAACACTATCTAAACTTATCCATTTTATTATTTGTACGATTTGGTACACATGTCAATCTTGTAACAGCACGTATAATTGGGTGAAGCAGGTCAAGCTTCAACCTCTTAGAAACAAGCTTAGAAGCATGAGGATAAAAGAGACTAAAGGAGTGATTGAGTAGATCTCTCGAGTGGAGATCATGGTGAACTAGATTGGTAGAAATGGAGAAACATTATCCATTAGCCGAGTAGTGGAGACAATTTTGAGGTCGTTAACCGACGACTTTGAGAACATAGTTTGCATTACTGAAGAGTCCAAGGACTTATCAACGCTCTCAGTTGAAGAGCTTATCAGGTCACTTGAGACGCATGAGCAACAAAGAAGAAGAAGAATGAGGAGTCTCTTGAACAAGCACTTCAGCAAAGCAACCATAAAAGGAGAAGCTCAGAACACTCAAGGGAAAGGACGATATCAAGGAGGTAAAGGAAATGGTCTTGGTGGTAGAAGATGTGGAAGGAAGAATAGAAAAAATAGTCTAGCCAATAAAATTGGCAAGGAAGAGGTCAAGGTCCATGGAGAGGAGGTCGGTCGAGCAACTCAAATGTTGAGTGTTTCAAGTGTGGCAAGCATGATTATTATGCAAAAGAGTGTTACTTGGATAAGTGTTTCAATTGTGGTGAGGTTGGACAATTTGCAAAAGATTTCGGTCTAAGAATGGGAGACAAGAGAGACGACCAACCTTTCCACAAAAGATGTTGAAGAGGAAGCGAGGTTATTGATGATGATGGTACATAGCTCAAGTGTCAATAACAAGCAAGGGAAGAACTCGACTAGAAGGTTGAGTATCAAGAATAACTCAACAAGGCAAATAAGTAGCATTAAAAGGTCAACAAGACATTCAAATACATCAATGGTGCATTCAGATAGTAGTTTGATAAAGTGCATAGAGAGCTTAGATTGCTCAGTTAGAAATCCAGATAGCTCATTTAACTCGATCAAGCAAGTGGAATGCTCAGATATATCAGTAGAGCAGATGTAGCTCGAATAGCTCGATGGAGCATGTATATAGCTCAAATAAGTTCGTGGAGCATGTGGAAAGATCATATAGCTCGATGAGACATCTAGAAATCTTAGTGGTGTACAACTCGGATAGCTCGGACATGTGCGGAAACGAGCTTGTTATTCAAAGGTTAGAACTTGTAAAAGGTGACTTGCATCAAAGGACTAAAAAGGAGGTTAGAGGAAATGCAAAGTTACAAGGAAGCTTAGAAAGAAGAAACTAGACTTTGCATAAGCAACGTTTGAAACCAGTACAAGAAGTTTTAAGATTGCAAGAATAGTTGCAAGTCGAGAAGGATCTGAGAGTTGTATTAGAGGTGCAAGATGAGAAGTGGTGCCTTGCAATGGATGGAAAGATTGACGTGATTAAGTATAATAATAGTGAGATGGTCCAATTTCTCAAAAAGAGCTCAATCAATTGACAAAAACCTAATTATTAACAAGGCGGCCACAAAAACAATAAAGAATCGAACAAAAGACAAGTTAAAGTTAAGAAGAAGTCATCCAAAGAGAAGAGCAAATATGCCACTAAGATAGCAATAGCCTAGTCATCCAAAGAGAAGAGCAAATATGCCACTAAGATAGCAATAGCCTGATTAAGAACAAATCGATCACCCAGAATGAAGATAACATGTTAGCCATAATGAATGCAAAATTAGACATGAAGAAAGTGAAGAACCCGACTATCCATGAAAAAAGCAAGTGAGATGTGAGATGAGTTAGTACATGTGGGAAGCCAGGATAGAATAACTGAAATGATGAATAAAAGAAACATTTAAGTTTACACGGAGATTTTGTTAGATAAACTTAAATGAGGATAGTTGTGAAAATAGTGATTCTTAAAGATAATTATGGAATTCGATAAATTGTACTTTGATAGTAGTTGAATAGATGTATTTAAGTCTGGAAATTCATTAATAGTATTTTGATAGTAGTTGAGTAGATGTAAATTGTATTTTGGTAGTAGTTGTATTAAATGTATGTGCTTGAAAGACCAAGATAAAGGGCCTTTTGATATTATATGTATGACTCAAAGTTTCAGGCAAACAAATCATAATACTAAAGTTATTTAGAAAGACTTGTCAAAATATGAAACATTCCCATGTGTGAAACGTTACCTGAACCACGTTAAAATGCACCTAATGAATCGGCAGATTCTTCATTGATTTCACTAAATATATCAGGGCAACCGTCCCAGCTTCGAAGCTCTCTCGCTTCCCAGTATCCACCAATGTATCGAAAGGTTCCACTTTCACCTTCTCTTCGGAACCACCTAGGCTTCCAACCATTTTCTTGTATTTTCCTTGACTGTGGTTATATAAACAATGATCACCATCAATACACTGGCAGAATATCACTAGAACACAGATTACAACACAAACAGCTGATGCACAAACAAATCACAATTAGTAATATCTATAACTTTGTTTCTCTTCATTTTCATTTTATATTTTTCTCTTTCTTTCAATTACAAACTCAAAAGTTAGGGAGACAACTATGAACAGTTAAAAGGAAAAAACAAACGATGGAGTAGTCAATAGTTTAATATAGGTTAGAAACAAATGACAACTTCTTGGGTACTAAAAGCAAAACTTTATCGTTAGACGTGGAAATCGTTCTTTTAAAATCCTCCATAAAAAATTAAATTAATAATAACTAACTAATTTTGCACTCATTTATTTTAAATTAAACAACCTTTTTTTCACTTGTTTCTTAAGTCTTTCTCTTCTTTAATTTTCCAATCTCTATATTTATGGCATAAAATAAGGTTTCTATTCAGGAAAAAAATGTTGATTCTGAATTAAACCAGTTTAGAAATAGTAAAGAAACACATTTTAATTGAAAACTTATGCTCTCATTTAGTATGAACGGAAAAGAGTGAGAAAAAAACCACTCACTTTCCTTAATTTGATATGTATGAGCAAAGAAACATAAAAAAAATTGAAATTCACAAGTTCAGTTCTTCTTTTTCCAAAATAAAAAGAAAGAAAGAAAAAAAAAAAAAGTGATTTTAGATCTTAATGACTTAAAAACTCATTTTTGCACATTACCTCTTTTGTATCAAACATATTAATATAATATTATTTTTATTCAACAACTTATAAAATCATCTCCCTTTTACTTTCTCAACCAAAATAGGATCAGAACAAACAAACTTGGATAGATAAAAAACCTTAAAAAGATTTAAAAGAAGGCTTATCATATGTGTGTGTGTGTGTGTGTATATATATATATATATATATATATATATATATATATATATATAATTATGTTTTTATTTAATATTTTACAACTAATCGTAAAGGATCTAAGGATAATTGTATTTTATAGTTTCCTTTTATACAGATCTCTAAAAAAACAGAAAATGACATAACATTTTGTAATTATTACAAAAAGACAATGAAAACGGAATTTTGTGGTTAGAACTGAGCATTCCCTAAAATAACAAACAACAAGCAATACATCATCATTGATACAACATTCAGAAACACAAGAAAATAAAGTTATAATAATTTAAAGAAATAATACTTAAACACATATTACATTCATTTCACATACATTATACAAATAAAATAATCATGAAAAAAAAAAGTAAACTTTTATATTTATAAAGAAAAAAAAACAAAAGATAATATAATATAAAAGTTTGTTGTGTGTCATTACTCAACAATTTAATTAGATTTGCCGAGAACCACATCTAAATCCTGGAGTAACCTAAAAGAGGAATAAGAGGAGGAAAATGGGTGTTGAAAGGAGAAAAGAGAAGAGTTTGAGACATACCATTCTCTGACGCTTTTCCAGCCTTTGTTTCTCCAAATTAGCCTTGTCGTATTCCCCATTCTCTAGATGTCGTTGATCAGGTCTAAGCCTGGAATCCGTAGGCGGGAGATTCTCCTTTAATCCGTGATCAAATACCCGTGATCAGAAAAGGCTATAAAAAACCATAAGAGACGCATATATAAGAAGTGGAATGCATATCAAATAATGATATAATACATCATTATATACCTTCAGTCCCGGAGTAAGCTCATTCAGAGTCATGGCAAATGGTGTCAAATTATACCGACTCACATTTGGAGATGCCATCGTCCTTTTCCACAACAAAGATGCGTTTGCTGAATTCAAATCTTTAGGCTTCACATTTACATTACCACTCATATAGTACATGCTGTCATCCCACTTCCCAAACAATGTCGCAACTTTTTTCCCCGTTACATCTTCCACAAATCCATGTACCTAATTCAAACCGCGGTATACACACTGAATCACATGTTTACCAAAACTCACTCAATACATAATTTGGTACTTTGAAATTTGAACACATTAAAATAATAATATAACTTTTAAATTAAAATAATTCTAACATTAAAATTTAAATAAACAAAGACCGAAGTGAAAGAAATAATTTTTAAATATTATACATCCAATAACTTACTTGGCGAGGATTTCGGTCGAGTATCGTCTGCTCTTTGAACTTGAGTCTGCACGAATACTTCCGATTGCCACGTATATCCATGTTCCCATGATGATCACAGTATATTTTCCCAAGGATGAGATTATAGATCGTGGTGGTGACCTAACACAAGAAACAACAGCAACAATCAGAACATTAATTTAGAGAAAACATTACCATGGGATTTAAAGGTAGATGAGTAGTACAAGCGAGCTGATTGGCGGAAAATAATAGATTCTGATTTTACAATGCTTACCTTGCTCCACTGAAATATTTCACCATCATTGAACTCTAGGGTCAGAACACCGACTGGATCAAGCTGAATTGACCTTCCCCGAAACTTTGAATGGATGTTGCTGTCAGCCCAAAACTTCCATCCTCTACCTTCGCAGTGGCAGGCAATGAGTGTTGGATGATGGCTGACCTGTTTCAGACATAACGACTGAAGCATCAACAATATTCGCAAGTTGATGAATTCCTCATATTAATATACTAACATAAAAATACATACCAAGTTAAAGGCATTGTGCTCTATGTAATTTAAGCAATCACCATTAAATAGACTGAAATAAACGGCTTCACCTTCTACTTTTCTAATGCAAACAAGTTTAATTCGTGGGAAACTTTATTGATATTTTACTAGCCCAAAGAGATTCCAAAAGTAAATTTGACCTCATCCCATATTAGTCAGATTCCAATCTTGTATCTCTGCTTTAGTAAATTATAAGGAACTCACCTTCTCTGAAAAGAAGCGAATTCCTTTCTCCGGGTAATCAGCTTCGTAGGTTTCACCCAGTAAGGGATTGAAGGGTTTACAGTTACGACCTTCAGATGACGCATAACCCGAAACTGCAAAGGCAGCAACATACAGTGCCCGAAGAAGACCGTTTCCCTGAAAATACGTATTCAAAGGGGAAAACAATCAAATACAATAATATGATTGATTTCAACTTTGAAACATAGTATCGTTATTATTTTTCTCTACCACAAAAACACTCATTTGTGCCAAACAAGTTCCTAGAAATTATTATAGCATGGTTATTCCACTGTCAAATTTATGATTTGAACTTGAATCATATCATCATTGAGTGCACGCTCTGCATTGGATTAGCAACGCAGGTATTTCTCTTTTCAAAATCGAGTTTAACAAAAGACGCAGAAGATACTAGCTTCTGCAGGATCCAGATCCAAGGGTAACATACATGTTACCAAACATACAGTGGATTCTGCACAAAAAGATGTAAACTGGGAGTCTTTTGCTTACACTCTTATAAATAAAAAGAGAAAACTTAAGAAGAAAAATGACATTCTGAAATTCAACTCTTTCTAAACAACCAAATTACAATCAATTTTAATAATAAAATATGAAATTTGATAAATTATTACTATTATTATATAACAATATATTTGCTACATGAGTACTTGTAGAATGGTTGTAAGTATGGGTTTCAAGATATGGGTCCTCACTAGGAAATACGGTACGGGTAGAAATTTCCCCGAAGAGAAAAACAAATGTAGAGATTATTTTCCACTTTCTAATGATTTGGTCGAACAGGTAAGTATAAAGTGGTTTTATTTTCATATTATCTACCTGCTCACTCTATTAGAGCTCAACCAAGCACTCTCCAACGAGAAAGACAAAAATTCACTAAATATTGCTCCTAGCCAATCCTTAGAACAGAATAACTCATTACCCGAGCTTAGGGAAAAAATAATATAAAGGGCAGATTCACTACTTTGTTATGAGGCAACTGAGAAAAAATATTTATTTGTGATCAAACAAATTCACAGAAATTGTAAGGTATGATTAATTTACTACTGTCAAGTTATGATTTCCCCCTCTCTTCTGTGTGACCTAAAGTGAATGATTAGAACTATAAACATAAAAACAAAGAAGCTAAAGGAGTGCAGTAAGGTTACTTAATCTGCATATCTCAAGACATGGAAACAACACAAAAACATTCACGGATAGAGTTGGAAAGAGAAGTTCTAATAAAATCATCATGTCCTTTATCCAATACTAGTTTTAAATTTATATTGCAAACACTTCAACACCGGTGAGTGGCAAAAACAAGAGCAAGATGTATATCTTACTGATTTTCCGTACTCGTGAGCTAGATCCAGTAGATAAGAGTACTCCAAGTCCTCACAACATTTTTGTAGGGATGATATAGGCTCATTAAAGTATACCGGGAGACAAACTCTCGTGAGATCTTTTCCCACGTTGTCCTTGATCATTGACCAAAGACTAACACCCTTCTCTTTCTCAACAGGATCTGGAAGCTTTTTTCGTCTTGCTATCTGAGGGTGCTTATAATTACAAACCATTTTCTCAGGATAAATGTTCTCTGTATCAGTGAATTGCGTGCTGGCTTCCCTACACCTGTCCACTTCATTTATAGCTCTTTCTGACTCACACTTGCAATCAGGCTCCGTAAAACAGTCTATAGTATCATAATATGAGATTTCATCTTCATCTGATACTTCCTCCATCTCTTGTTTCTCAATATCATCAGATGATTCAGTTGTACTACATTCTGAAACCAAAAGGTTCATGTGAAAATAATAGTACATCTTGAAAGGACAAGTTCATAAATAATGAAGGTTGCAGATAGATTCATTGTAGACAAATTTAGCGAAAAACATGGACAGAGTGTCAATTCATACTTGTACACAGCGATGGTGCATATGATAATTCCAGAATCTAGCTAAGTGTGATAAATGAAATCAGCATGCTCAAGAAGAATAGTTTCTATTCTGGTTGAATGAATAAGGAAATCATGGATCCTCAAGTTCTCACAGTTGCCTCAACGGATAGAGGCATATGAGCTGGGACCATAAAAAATATTAATTTTTCTAATGGGTTGACTTTCGAAACAAAATTGTCATTTGAACCGAATCTAAAAGATGAGATAAAATAATGAATGATAAATTCTCTAGAGATCGGCATGAAGATGCTAGTAAAAATTCTATTGATTGAATTAAAACTCCACAACTTCGAAGAAAAAAAATATAAATACACAGGTCCATGTTCCAAGGTCATTTAGCCAAATAATTTTCATCATTCAAGAAACGGTTGCAATAACAAAATGATGTCAGCAATATTCCTCCTGTTCACATAAGACAGAACCATTGGTACCTGTGATAACTTTCAACACAACAAAGATTCCGCATACAAGCACATGCTCATTAAATCAAAGAAGAAAGACAAAAGTAACAGCATATGTATAAACAGAAAACATAAGTATATATTGCAGTACCACTATATTTTCCACGTCCAAGACTTGAAAACTCGTTCTTTGTTAACTGGTATTCACCATCGTGTATTGCAGTGGCCTCAGGTTCAGTATTAGCTGCCTGTTTATTATGATCAATAGAAAATTTGTTAAGTCACGCACCGTAAAGACCTTTCACATTCAAAAATTACACTAACACAGAAAACGGCAAACTGAGATGATAGTTGAATTGACATGTAAGTCCATGAATTACAATTACATTTCATAGTGAGGGAAGAGGCAGAAAACAATTGATGCCATCGACCAAAGTCACCGATGACATGACTCTTCTTAAAAGACATTGGAAAAACCCAACATGTCATGTGGTCTTCCAATTTTTATTTTATTTTTTTACTTGGTTCCTGATTGTATGATAACAATACTACTTAAGTTGAATTTGTACCAACTCAAATAGTCAGATAATTTCATCATAATTATCCAAGAGCGACATACCCCCTAATGATTCCATGTGTTTGACAGAACTAAGAAGCACAGCAATTATGATGAATAAAATATATGCATAAGAAATATAAAACTAGATAGCTAAAGTATTGAAAGTTTATGTACACACATTTAGTTAGAATTAGAAAAAGTGGTACGCGTGACAAGACAACAGTCTCCTTACATGAAAGATAGCTTCTAAAATATAATTGATGGTAAAGGAGACCGAAAAGAAACTTTTGGACATTAAACAAATATAATTCCTCGATTATTTTATCAAACTATGTACTCGACCATCCAAGCCGACCCGGTCATAAATTATAAAACAAAACAGCAGAAAACTTTAGAGATCAAATGACCTGGAATCGTTAAATTATTGCACAACTCATAATCTTTGACCACATTTAAAATGGTAGGGAGGGATGTGGTGGGGGAATAATAAAGTAATAAATACCCCACAGTTCTTTAAGCATTCAAACGAACCCAATATAGAGGAAGATAGTGACAAGCACTCCAGAGTAAAGGACAAGGTAAGAAATGACCTCCAATTGCCTTATTGTATCAAGCAGATTAGATCGTTCTTGACAAAGAACTTCAAGTTGTCCTTGCATTTCGGAGAACTCTGAGAGCATGATTTGTTCGCACTCCTTTACAAGGTTCTCACTGGTTCCCTCTTCAAGCAAGCGTGACTTAAGCCTGTCGGTTGACACGGATATATCATTGGGTGTAAGCAAGAGATGATCATTGAGGGCTTGATGAGGATACAGGCCACGTGTCGAAACCAATGCCTGTATCCACGCTACCCGATCATTCCTCGAATCAGTTCTCAGATGGAGAGTTTTCGTTGCTGTAAATATATAGAAACGCCTATCATCTGACTTGCTCTCTCTAAATGATGAAATCTGCTAAACATTCACGCAATGTAACTTCAATTTCAGTGCGCCAACAAACTCACTCTATCTAACTTTTCTTTTTATTGAAGAAGAACAAATAGGAGGGACAGAAATTACAGATAAGAAATAAAATTAAAATCATTAATAATAATATAAAAAAAGACATAACAAAGACTAAAATTGTAGAAAAAGAATAAATAGTGATATTAGTGTTCATTGAAAAAAGAAATACTATTAGAGAGTAAAACGAATAGTACAACAACAAAATCTAAATTATTACAAAGAAAAAATGGGAATAAACTTCCGAAGAAGACACAAGGGCAAACAAAAGGTAAAGACACTCCTACCACCTCAACCAAAAGAACGCAAAATTTTTGTAGTTAACGAAAGACTCTTATTAATAATCAGAAAATGCCACTGAACACACAGGCCATTCAGGTTTTGGTTCAAACCAGTGTACTATGTATATATTATAAAATAAAAATGAATTTGTAGAATAGCTCAAGAAACAAGGTAACAAAACATTATTTACAGCCTCTTACTTCCTTTGTTTTGTTTTTGCCCCTTTTATATAGGAGGAGAGAGCTGGCTTATTAATTAGAACAGCATAGGAGCGCCATACAAGTTTTTCCACTCTCCTCTAAACCAAAACCCACCAAGTCCCACACTCCATTTGTTAAAAATAAAAGTATTCTGATAAACCCAATACAACTGAGAAGCCTTTCTACTATTTGATAAGGTTGCATAAAGTAACATCTGAGTCATTCCAATTTACAAACCTAAACCCATGTCAGTCCAAGATCCCTAATTACCTGCCGTTGGATCATCCCACAGTTTGACATTTTTTATTCCCTATATTCCAATATAAAATGCCTCCTCCTTCTAGGCTTGCATTACCGTTGAGGCAAGCAAGGAGAAACCAAAAGTATGCCAACATTGCATTTTATCTCTCCAAACTTTTATAAGCTACAGGGACATGCTCTAGAAAAATGGAAAGAGGAAATAAAAAAACAATGAAAGACAAGTGAAAAACTTACAGGGAAAAATAGTAAAAGAATAATAGAATAAAAGGAAAAGGGCAAAAGACCCAGGTGTTAAGTGTTTCATGTTTTAAACTGAAATGGTAAAGGAGGTCAGGTAGAATTGGATGAAAAACAGGTGCCGAGAGGAAGCTAAATCGTAGAAATGCATCGGACCGCAAGTTAATACCTTACCTAGGGCTACGACGTAGTCTACCGTACCCTCGATGGCCACCTGTTGATGTGACCCACTCCACATTAACAACCAGTTTTTAAAACTACGCTGAACTGAAATACATCATCATCATATTCTAAGGATGATTAGAATAATTTCCACTCTCCAAGTAAACTTTTTTATTTTAGATAATAAATATTGAAATTAGATAGAGATTATTAACTGCAAACCTCTTGTTCCTTTCAATTCGCAACTAAACCCACCTAACAGAGAGCAAATCACAGTCACAGCCAACCATGGCCTAAACATGCAGATTTACACCATATTATTTCAATAGAAAAGAAATAAATAAATATATATATATATATATACATATATATATATATATATATATATAAAATTTCCTTTATAATGTAAAAAAAGAATCACATTCAGGTGAGTGAACAATTTTAATGGCAAACCTTGGTACTCATTAATCACATCACCAACAAAACTGAGGCACGGATAGAGGACATTTCACATATGTGAAATCGAAAATCGGAATGTCATTACTATATTTATATTTTCTTAAGTTATCTTTCAAGGAGTTAGTGTGGAAAAACACTGTAACTGAGGAGTCAGATCACACGAGCAATGCCTGCTATGATCCTTCATTGATTTTCAGGACCAGAGAGAAAAAAACAGAAACAAAAATCAACATTATAAGTATGTATAGAAGATTAAAGTTACCTTGAGATGGACTACACGGGAAGAGGAAGAAGTTTTGCGGTGTTTTCGTCGTGTGGCGGGGGCAACTCTGTCCACTCGTGCGAGTCGGTTGGTGGAAATCTCCCCGATGAAGCTAATGTCGTCCGAAGAAGTGAGGAGGTTGAGATTCTCCGGACATCTGATCTTGGCATAAGAGAGAACACCGTTCCTGAGGAGGAACCATCGGGATCTCCAGCCTTTGCCGTAATTGGTCCACTTGTAGAGAACGCCGGCCACCGTAGTCTCCCATCTTTGAGCAGCATTGCCCAGAGATCCCACTGCCGGGAAGCTCCTCGTTTGAAAAAGTCTGGCCGCCATCCGCTCCGGGGAATGGTTGCCGATTCCAGGACTCTCCAGAGAGATACAACACAGTTGGTGCATCTCTTTCACTCGCATTTTCTCTCCCTCAAAATACTTCTTCCTAACGCGAGGGTTCTACTAACATCTGAATTATCTTTTTCATTGATTTTGTGAAAGATAGCAAGGTTAGAAGAAAATTAAAAGGACATGGAAGGAGGTTGAGTGATAGATACATTAGTGTGAAAAAAGTGTGCAGAAGAAAAAAAAAAGCTTATAAATTTATTTGAAGAAAAGAATGAGATTTGTATATTCAAATGAATAAATTAATGTGTTGAAAAAGAGGACTGCAGGCAGGTATATATATTAGTTTGATTTGGCAAAGGCAAAGAGAAGGGGGCAAAGTAGTAATAAAGTGAAAACAAGAGGGTTTTTAAATCGAAAATGAAAAAGATAGGACTTGTATTTAAATTGAGAACAAACTAGTCCTAGTCCTCAACCACAACTAAAACAGATATTTGATTTTTCAATACTCACTTATGGAGAATTGAAATAATTATATTAATATATAAAAATGTGTTAGAAATTCGACGTCCATTATCGTAAAATCAAATTATAATATATAGGTAAAATACAAACAATTAAAATACAATTAAACTTAACCTCAATTCCTATTACTTTGAAATAGATACCTTATTTATAAATTTACTTACTTTGTGCATCTCCCCCTCCTCTTGGTGGCAGAGATTTTTTTTTTTATTTAAGGTCTCTCCTATTTCACGGAGTTGATAGATAAGCTTCAAATACAGGTGTCATTACATAAAGGGTCCAATTGTAAATATATATATATATATATATATATATATAACAAAAAAAAATTATTATTATTATAATAATGACTCCTTCCTTACAATATGCAGCATGCAGGTGATGCATGAGCTGTAGCTAGTTAGCGGCATCAGAAGTAGATAGCGAAAAGTAGCAGAGTTTATGATGCACATCTCATCTGGTACTTATTATTTGTGTATTGATTTGCAGTGGAATCTATGTTCAAACTGTACTATAGTAGCATATGGTCAAAGTTTTTGCACAAGTAGGAATTCAAACGCTGATTCAATAAGCCCTAGCTTATAGCTAGGCCACATATACTTTACAGTAATGCATAGATACATAGGGTCGTCAAAAGTTCTTCTTTTAGCTCTGGATATGCCTCAACTTCATTTACTTTGCTTTCTGCATCAATATCAGTATGCTTGTGAAAATGGAAAGCAAAACATCTTTTTTCAACCATGGAAACTTCTTCTAAGTGCTAATTAATGCCACCTAAGCCAAACAAAAATAATTAGTCAAACAAGAAACAAGACAGTTAGGAAGAGATTCATATTAGACTGTTTTTTAAGGTAAAAAATGAGAGAGTAGTATATGCACTGTGACATTGAGTGTTTCTTATTTCCAAAATGGTGAAAAAGATTCATAATTAACTTATTTTTTAACATTTTTAATATATATTTTTTATTACTAAAATGTATTGTTATATCATGTCATATTTATCTTAAATTTACTTATAAAGAGAGAAAATAAAATCGGAAAATTATGCGTACATTGCTTTTTATTTTTCACAAAGAAAAGGAATTAAAATATCATAACCCGATTACAATCGTCATGTGGTTAAGTAGCATTTAGAGTAATGTAATAAAGGTGGTCAAATTTCTCTTTTAGAAATTCTATTTTTCATTAGTTTAAATTAGTTGTCAAAGTATACATATTTGGGATTCTTTTATCTGTTTTCTCAGTAATGGTAGCCTAATAGTCCAATAAAAAAATAGACATGTCACGCTACTGCTTTGTATAATTTTTATTGATAAATCACACGAAATAACCACGTTATTAAATACTTTAGAAAAATATACACTTTAAAAAAAAAGTAAAAAGGTAAAAATGCTTACAAACGTTGTCTTTTAGCATTTTATTTTCATTTTTAAATTTCTTGGTTGTTTCTTCCTCTTCACAATCTCATCCCAGAGACAAACACAAAATGGGAAAACAAATAAAATAAAAAGCCAGAGTCCAAAATCTAATGATGTCATATATTAGTGAGACCAAAATGATCTCCTTATCTCTATGCCACGTGTCAGTTTTAGAGTGTTAATATCTAGGTCATCCCATGTGTGTGATTCCATTCCCAATTAGTTAGTCCAAATCACAAGTCTCTTCTTTGCACTATGTCATAATTATGCTTTTAAACCAAAAGCAATGTTCACTAAACCAGCACTAATAATAAGACCCTTTCAGTCCACATCCATATTTTCTATAGGAATTTTTTTTTAATAATTTTATTTTATAACTTTCTTTATAATTGTCAAAAAAATTATTAAAAAGTCATTAACATCATATCTTTGCATTAATATAATGGAAAATATTTTTTTAATAATTCTTTTTTACAAATTTTTATAACTATTTATATATGATAATTTGTAATTGATTCGATTCAAATACATAAATCAATAATATATATAAGGGTTAAATATGTTTTTAGTCTCTATATTTTGGAGCGATTTTGGTTTTCGTCCCTCTTTCAAACTACTAAGGTACAATTTAGTCCTTCAACTTTAAAAAATTCTGGTTTTAGTCCTTTTTACCAAATTTTTTTAACTTTATTTGTTGTTTCAAACGCGTTTCTCAGTTAATATTAAAGCAAAAATGTGTCAAACAATGTAAACAATCCAAATCTATAATGAAACGTTCTTGAAACAACAAATAAAGTTAAAAAAATTTGATAAAAATGACTAAAACCAGAATTTTTTAAAGTTAAAAAACTAAATTATAACTTAATTTGAAAGAGGGACTAAAACCAAAATCGGCCAAAAATATAGGACTAAAAATATATTTAATCCTATATATAATTTATTATAAAAAATTATTAACAAAATTGTTAACATACTTCTGATATTTTTTACAGTATTATTTTTTTAATTCATTAATTTTTTTAAGGTGCAGGCACTGATTACATGGAAGAAGGGATTATTTTATTTGTTTTATTCAATCGATAATAAGATACTGATTTGCCATTACTTTTTGTTTGATTGTTTAGTTTTTTTCTCAAACTTAAAAACTGGAAAGGCGTTTTTAGGGAAATAGGAAGCTCAAGCTGTAAAAGGAGAAGAGAAGAAAACGCCTTGACGTCATCAATCATCATGCCATCATAGATAGAAGTATCACTTTCTCTTTCATAACACAAGTGAATGTAATTTTATTTCATAACTAAATTTTACAAGACTAAATTAAATTTAAAATATTTTTTGTATGATATTAGTGTATACAAGTCTTTATAATAATAAAGTATTTTTCGTTTTGGATCAAATGCTTATATATTTATTTTTTATACTACTTTAAAAGATTTTTCATTAATAAAAACATTTTATGTATATATAGACTCGTTCATAATTTATGTATGTGAAATTTTGTTTGTGTCTTAAGAATTAAAATTATTTTAAATTTATCTTAATAATATTTATTATTTATTTGATCTGGTTGTTATCCTACTGTTTTCAAAGTACTCTCATTACTCACGTAATATATGTGTATTATATAAATAGATAGAAAAGTGTATTTTGTATTGTTTTGGGATAAGAGAAAAATTGTAAGTTAAGATTGTAGTATTGAGGAAAATGATTTGTTAAGTTTATTTTCAGTGTGATGTTTATTTTGTTCTTATGATCTCTACATATGGAAGCATGAAAGCAAAAGCGTTACAGCTATAAATTGGTTTAGTGACAGCAAATCATTACCTATGCATGATGGTGATGTAAAACGAGTCATACCAAAGAAAAGTCAAAAATAAAAAAATAAAAAACCAATAGCATGTCATTAATTATCCTTTGTAACCAATAAAAAGTTTCAATATATTGACAATCACATTATCTTATATAATAATTATCCTACAATAATTTTATTTCATAATTTGAGAATTACGTCTGTAATTTAATATTTTATTATTAAAACACGTGACATGTTCATTCTACATATAATTAGTTTGAAAAATTATTGGATAGAAGGCATACTAGACAGGAAAATGCTTCAGTGATATGCCATACCGTCTAAAGATAATATTAAAAATTTATCTTACAAATTTATTTTATAATGATGAGTTAAACTTAAACATTTATTTTCATATAAAATTAAAGTCATATGAAATATATTTTAATGAAACTTATTATTTATTAAATGTATCATGTCTTTTGTTATTAAATTATATATTAATATCGTTTAAAATTTATTTATGAAAAATGTAAAGATTGATGGTTAATTAGCATAGCATACTAGACTAGCAAAAATCTAAATGTAGAGTCTGTGATTACTTAGTTAAGAGGTCGTGGGCAGTTGGTGGTAAAAGTGAATGGAATGGAGAGATAGATGTCGTAAAGTAATTCATGATACACTTTCACCTTTGTTTTATATTTATTTGAAGTAAAATATTATGAAAGAATAATTTTTTTGTATTTTTAAAAAATATAAAAAGTTAAAATATAAAAAGATAATATCAAGTAAAAAAATTATGAAAAGCCCAAGATAATGATTTTGACATAAGAGAAGGCTGGTGAGTGCTGTTTAGGCAGTGAAAAGCCCAAGATAAGTACCAGCTAGCCCTACTCCAACATGTCCCCAAACCCACTACTTTTTGTCTCTCTCTATATTTATCTAACAATATCTATATTTACACACACACTTGGTAGATTCAAAATGATGAAAAAATACTTAGACAGTGAAAGTAAGAAAAGTTGGCTTGGTTAAAAACATAGCAACAAGCAACAATCATATCCAATCCATATATAAACAAGGAAGCACTTCCCTTGGAATCCAAAGGAGAATATATGGATAACTACTCTTGGTAGTTGGAAAACACTTCATTCAAAAACTCTTCATATTGCACTCCATACTTCCTCTATCCATCCCAGGTGCTAACTAAATTATTAACATTCACCAGATCCAATATCTTCCTTCATTTATTTATTTTCATCAGTATTCTACCGTATGAATCGGACGACCATATATGACATATTGCACCAAACAAATCGAACGGTCTTACAATAAGAAGCAGTTACATAACAAATAAATGTGACAGATCCAACATACAAAATCACACGGTCAAGGATGTCCAACCTTAGTTGATGAACGAGTTTTCTACAAGGATTAAGGTAAATGGTAATTAGAGATATTGGACTGAGATTGAACCGCGATATTAAGGTTTTGTTAATCTCAAACTTATGTCGAAAACTATAAATACAGTTCAAAGGTAAACAATATGTGATCGTATTTACTGTGTATTTAATATAATTACTCAGAACGGACGGTGGAACAAGGATAAGGATAAGAAGAACGCTTACCGAATAATATCTTAAGAGAAATTGTAGAAGTGTTAGAAATAACTCGACCTCTTACCCTAAACAAGTAAGTATGTTATCTATTTAGTTGAATCACATATCCGGGCATACAAATTAAGGTAAGAACATTGATATGGTTGCATTGCATCACTGCATGGGAGAATTTTATAATTGCATTTCTGTCCATATATATGTTACCAACTTGTATCACAGAAGGAGGGGGAGGTATGGTACATTTTGCATGTGCCTTTTATGATGGCCGTTCTGTGCGCACTGCAGAGACATGTAGCTTTGTCTTCAGAGTCCTTGGGGCCATCCTCTCCCTTTTCAAAACTTCATTAACTCACCTTCGCTCAGATACTAAATCACATACCTTATACAACAATCAAGACCAAACTTAAAAAGGAATAATATATGAACACTCATCTTTTCCAAATCCAACTGTACCCGCCAGCCATTTTAAGAGGTTCCTCACAACACCATTTCTTTCTCATTAACCCAATTTATGATAAAACGGTTCATTTGTCTATCTGACTGGATTCAGAATCAATTCACACCAACTTGGTAAATTTGTGCAGATAAAAGGAAAAATCTATCTGACTAATTTAGAGAAACTTATGGCAGGCAACATTAACAAAACAATTGTTTAAAGCTAAACGTGATTTTAGAAGCAAGTTGAAGAGAAAAAAGTAAAATGAAAAAAGGACTACTAAGTTGATCTCTTAAAACTCTGATATCATGTTGATTTGGTGGTGTTGTTAGTAAATATTCTGTCTTTCTTTCTTGCCTACATCAGGCTGCTGAGTTTCTGAGGATAAATTTGCATGGCAAAATTAGAAAGAAATGTAAAAGTTGAGCAGTATCTGGCTTGAGTATCCCATTTTGTTGAGTGGTCCTGGATTAGCTTTTTCAGATGAAGTATCCTACAACGTCAGGAGATTGAGATCACAAAGAAAGGGTCCATGGCCAAATGTCAGCAAAGTCCCAAAATAATTTCGTACGAAACTCAGAAAAGCCTCACATGGTTGCAGGACTTTGTATGGCTGCAGTCACAATTCACAAGTCCAATGTCGGATCATCAACTCTGTCCATTCATCATTGTCCCTCATCCATCATTGAACATCTTGTTCAGACCTCTCAGACCTCTCAGCTAATCACCTTGTCCATGCTTCTTCCATTCGCTTTCATTCTGAGACCTTCTCCAACACATGTAACATTTCAGAGGCCTCATTCAAATTTTCTTACATACTTACTCTACGCTGCAACAATTCTCCTTTACCTAACAAGTAGCGAGTAACAACAGGAGTTTCACAGGTCGATTCAGTGATAAAATTTTTTATAAAGAGTTGCCTTAGAAAAATCACACATGCTTCCAAACTAGGAAAAAAAACCAGAAGAGCAAGCGACATAAAAATAGGTATTGACCCAAAAACAAAGCTAATATACTCTAATGTTTGCCTTTGTCCACGAATCTACCATTGACAACGGTCCAATTCCCTGCGTCTCAATCATGAAAAAGAAGTTCAATTAAAATATCAAAAATTTCATGTTCTAGTTGTAATTAACACACACGTTTTGTAAGAATGAAATTAAATAATTGAATTATAACTATACTGTGATTTAATAAAACTTTAATTATATAATGATAAATGATGGATGGATTTTAAAGTGTGATCGTATTATAACTATATTAATAATAATGATGATAATTATATACAGACATCAAATTCTAAACAAATCACATTTCCTATTTCAAGTTCCACAGACATTGTCGAAATTTAGAATATATAATATCAAAAGATTAAAAAAAAAACTATATAGCAAATATATAATTTTACATTCTCCTCTAGCCATAGACCAACATGTTTCATAATTTTCTTAAAGCTTTTACACAAATATCTTAAAACTATATTATATAATGTGTTTTAATTAATCGATAGTGTAAAAATTGCTTCAGTCACAACACATACCTAGTAAACTTACATGTGTCCCACAAAATACAAAGTTCCAGAGAAAGCCCACTTCTGGCAGTAACTTGTTTTCTCTAAACAACACATGCCAGGCATGCAGTTGTTGATGACAGTGGTAGGCCAGTGAAATTGTGGTGGATTCCACTACCAGTTTCAGCAGTAGCAAGAACAATCACCTTACTTCTCAATCTAAGCCAATGCATTCATAACCTAAATGTGGAAGCAATTATTCAAAGAATCATAAGAAACAGACACCATATGATCCATATAGTGAAGCTAGGTTCGGCCAATCAATATCTGTTTCCTCCAAATTTAACTGCTTAAAATTATCTTGGCAGTAATAGCCAGCAGTCCCCACCTGTAAACCCAATAATGTCATAAATATTATCTGTTGCACTGGTGTTAGTGTTTTTCACATAATAGCAATGCCAATTATGCTGCCAGCACTCAATATAATAAAACACCGTCAACACCGATATGTCACTTCATAAATTCTCTCCAAAATTCAATAGCATGGAGCTATCAGATAAGATTGGTAGATGTCAAGAAACTTATAAGATATATAGAATAGAACATTCTAAAGAAATAACTAGTTTTGATAGGATCAAATTCTCAGAGGGGGTGGCACTAGGCACATGTCTGAAAAGATGAAATCATATTAACATTTTAAAAAGTATTTTATCGCTTTAGGAATTAAAACAATTGCACTCAACCCACCTGAACTGACAGAGTATCATCCGAGACATGATAGACATAAATCAACTCCAGCACCTGGCAGTAGTTCTCAGAGATATGATAACGGATTTCAATTCTTCGGAAAGAGATAATAGACCAAAGGGTTTTCTGCATCAGTGCCTCTGCAAAACATCTGACAGCAGCAACAAATTTGCACATGGAAATAGCATGAACAGCTGCTCATTTGCTTTTGTCAGCAAACACATCATGCTACAATACGTGTTCACAATTACGTGTCGGTAACTCTGTGAAGACCATCGACCGCAGATAATCTAACGCCAAACAACAAATTATACAACATAGATAAAATCTAAGCAATGATATATAACAGAAGGGTTTGTTTTCTCAAGAGTTCTGAGCAACTTTTTGCAAGATTTTTAGTGACAGAGGTTTGCAGTAGTTTCTGCCTCCGTATAAGGATTCAAATGCTCACAAAACAATCAAGAGTTTTCCGTCGAAAACAAATAAGAAACAAAAACCAGTCCCGTTTGAATGTGCTTCACGATAACCTAAATTATTAGGAGGACAAGACCCCACATCCATCACATTCTACATCAATGTTGCAAAAAGAAATTACGTTGCGTCAGATTTTGCCGTGTCTCACTGTTGCAGTTACTTTCTTTGCATCTATTCTTTTCATGTTGAATCATAGTTTTTTAAAACTAATGAAAAAAAAAAATATAAGGAATCGATTTAAGGATGTTTGGAATACGAAAACTCTATTTAAAATGGTTATAAATAGTTTTTTAAAAATTTGCACATGTTTAGTATAACGTTGAAGAATTAGTTTCGTTTAAAAGTAATTTTAATCAGAATGAATGTGACACACTGTGATCTTATGTCGTTTTTCACCAAAGCGGAAACGTGAAAGAGAAAGAAAAGAGAAATTAAATGGTTGTAAGTACAGACAAAACTGCGAGGATGGTGAAGGAAAAGACCTGAAACAGTTTTATGTTTGCTACTGAGAGAGAAAAAAAAAAGGGAAAAGGACGTTATCGACGATGCATTACGATAAAAAATTATGTTATAATTATCGGTTTTAATCTTTATTTGTTATATTGAATATCTTTTTACATATATAATTAAATGCTTATGTTAATTACACTATAACCTATGTTTTTTATTTATATCATTTCACCTTAACCAGTTTATAAATGATATTTTTTAATTTGGAGTTTCAACAGTTTTAGCGGTCATCATTCAATATAGGTTATTGTTGGGCCGTTTTGTGATCAGGCCCAATAGCCTCTTTTTTGTGCTATTCAATGGGCCCAATCTAACTGTACAGTACAAATAAAAATGGCAATCACTGTACAGACAGATTATTAAGACCAGAAATAGATAAACAGACCTTGATATTATTAACTAAACAAAAGATTAAGGTTTAAACCTCTTTTTGGTCCCTAAGTTATGAGTGGATGTTCAGTTTAGTCTCCGCCAGAACAATCTAAAGATGTAGCAGTTGTTAAGAAACAACTAAAAACAGTATTTCAAGTCAAAAAGGACTCATTTGATACATTTTTTATAACTTAGGGACCAAAGATTTACATTTTTAAAATCAAGAACTAAACTGAACATCCGCTTATAACTTAGGAACCAAAAAGAGATTTAAACCAAATATTAACTGACAGTTTATGACACGCACGCTGCATGACTTCCGTCATTTCTATCTTAATTTTTTTTTGTTACAATCAGAATTAGAGAAAATTTATAAATCATTAAAGAACCTTTTCTAATCCACTATCTTCATTTTAATTTCAAATTAAATTTTAAAATCTTTTATAAACTATTTCATTTAATAAAAATATAATTTATATCTCATTGTAATATTAAGTATGTCGGATGGGTCTCAATCTGTAATCAGTATGCACATGTTTATGTGCTTTTGTATTTGTAATTGGTCTCTTTAAGAAGAAGAAAAATAATGATGGCCCTAGCTATGAATTCTAATCCATGGATCCGAAAATCACTCCTTCATCATCGAATACTTTGAATAATCTGCTCCTACGAACAAGGATTATGTATATTTTATCCTTTTTACCAATTATTTTTGTCTCTAATGATTACTAATAATTCTTATCTTCAACGTGTATTAATATCAGTTTATTAAATTTAAAACATTCGAACGAAATTATGGCTCTCAAAAGTTGACCTTTTAATTTATGTCATAAAAAATATATGTCTTGGTCTCTCAACATTTTAGAAGTTATCTATCTGTTTGTATAAAATCATGTTATTCTTATAAAATATAAATACTATTAGTAAATAAAAATATATAAAAAAAAACGTAGTACTTTAAAATCAAAGCATATTTTTATTGTTAGCGGCTACTTCTTCCATTTTTATTTCTTTGTTGGGCCTTCTGGCCCTTTTATTCATAAAACTTAAAACCGGAAGTTAAAATTGTTATTTGAAATAGTCTCCAACTAGAGAACAAGAGTAGTTTATTTTCCAAAATGATTATGTAAATATTTTTCATATTTTTATTCTATCAGAAATGTTAACTGTGATAACTGTATTAGCTTTCATAAAATTATATTAAATAGAAACTACCTTAATTCGATATAAGAGCTATTTATATTTTCGTAATATACAAAATTATTTTATATTGTAATTTTTACATAAAGTATTTTTCAAAAAGAACATACATTGAAATAACTAATGGTTGAAAATTTAAATGTATGTTTAAGTTCTACATTGAATACGATAAAGTAGAGCATTATATAAAGGTAAAAAATCTATTAATTTATTGTTTTAAAGTTTTTAATAAAAAATAGTGTTAATCTTTTATATTATTAGGTTAAGATGTTATTTGTGTTTGTGTCTTTCTTATGAATTTCCTTGTCGTCTGGTAAATAAGCTTCTGGTATTTTAAAAGTTATCTTTAACATTAATTAAAATTTATAAAAACGTAGTAAAATAGTATGAGTAGGGGGAATTTATTAATTATTGAGACAGTGATGAGTGGTCCTGGGTTGTGGGATGAGGATTTTGAAATATTTTAGGTGGTTTATGTGTTGACGAGGTTGCAATGTTTTGAAGAAGTCGATTTCAGGAGTTGGTGAGAAAGATGGGTCCTGGTATTCAACTTCCGCAGTTAAGAGTTGTTGATTTTGCAAAATCTGCTTTTGAAGAAGACAACATGATTAGGAAGCGTGATCATGATTCTCCATTTCTTTTCACAAAAGCGTTGCTAGATTTGGTTCGCCCTTTTTCTTAACACCATTCCACTCTTCTTCTAACCGTCCCACTTCCAACTGTCACTTAATAATAATTAAATTAAAACTACACTTTACTAAGAAAAAAGAAAGACATTTTTAAATTGGATAACCATACATAAATAATATTTTTTTATAACATTTCAACATCATTATATGTGTGTCATTGTGTGATTGGTCTAAATGACACAATGATATCACCATGGACCAATCACACAATGATACATACGATAATGTTCAAATATTGTCAAAAAAATGTTATATAAATATCCTTCTCCTTTTAAATTTAAGCGTAGTAACAGTAAGTAGTATTTCTTACGATAGGTGAAGAGGTAAAGTACGAGTATTTAAGTTTTGTTATGACTACTCAATGGATTTTATTTTCACTGTGGCAGAACCCAGCTCATTGTCTTTTCTCTGTCATTAGTTAAGTCATTTGAATTTGCTTGCAGAAGCTTTGAATATTATTAATACGGCATGCAATCATTTTGTCAGAAAAAAGAAAAGACAGATGATAACCATTATTCAAATCTAATATTCTAAATAAAAAAAAAAAACTTTAATATCTACAAACACTTGGAGTGCATTTGAATGTGATTTTTAATGAGCTTATTTATTCTCAACTCTTGAATAAACGTCCTTTTCAACACCAAAAAGATAGGAAGCAAATTACGGAATATAGACATAGTAGTTATTTGAAGGTTGACGTTGAATAGTTTGAATGAAGTTGAGGCATTTCCCGGTGGAATGGATTGTGCAGGCGTGACAACAAAGCCTGCCAACGCATTTCTCATTCGCACTTCCCAACAACCCAACTCACCAATTTTCATAAATCGTTTTTCTACTCATAAAATCTGATAAATCACTTCTCTCATTCCAGTTGCAGTTTTCAAATGCTTGGTGGTGATGATATTGAATATGTAAGAAACTTTTTGACTGGGGTTGATGGCCTCGTGTGTTGTTCCATTTCTGGAATTAAATATGGTAAAGTGATAAATTTATACATAGGTTTTGATTATCTCCATATGATTGTCTGCTTGTAATAGAAGTGGCTAGAGGCCATTCTCACAATCTGCTACTAACAGAACAGTGACTTGGTACCTACAATAGCTCCTGCAATGCAACTAATCAATAAACAATGCCAAGGTTAGGAATTGTTAAATACTAAGATTTGCAAGAAAGTGGAAGAAAACCTGTCGTTTTATTAGTTTAAATTTCAGTGCTTTTTTAGATGCTTTCTCCCTCACAACTATGTGCCAGTTTCCATTCTTCTATTCATTCCACTGCAAACTCCCATGACATCTTCATTTTAAATTTCTAGTATCTATCTACTGCCATCACGCTCTCACCTCTGCATTTTTTTATTACCAGTTCAAAACCAAGATGGCAAAATTTCCATGCATTGACCAATCTACCCCGCCTGTCAAAATCCAAAATTTAACTCCATTTCTCTATTCCCACTTTATAAAATGACCATCCAACACTGCATCTCTGTGTTAATGGTCGCTTTGATTTCAAGAAGCAACAATGCCTTCACCAAGCATTCTTAGTTTGAAAGACCAAAACCTCATTCTCTTTTTTTTAGAGTGTGATTTGATAAGCTAGCTACTCACCATCTGAATATGAGCTGGGTTATTGTGAAAGCCAAGAAACGCAACTGAGTTCAACATGGCAAGTGTTAGCTAGTGACTCGTGGAATCCACTTAAGAAGTTTAAACCAAATTCTTTTCTTCTTTATAAAGTGTTCACACGTTTTTATTAATATAATAAGTGGAAATACCGCGTTATCGACCACAAATAAAACCAATTCATAATATATAAATAACTACAAATTTCAATTTATAAATTAGTTTTATAAAATTAAATTAGACTTAAAATTTATTTCTAAGAATAATTTCTTTTATTGGAACTAATTTTGTTGGATTCCTTTGGAGTTAACAAGTATCACTCTTACTTTCTGTATCGATTCGTTTAGCTTTTCACAACAATGAATAATTTTAGTTAATTTAATTATAAAGATATATTAGTTTTGTAAATAATTTAAACTGATTTTACTTGTTAAGTAGTGGTACTTAGTATTTTCCTAAAGAAATTAGTACCGTACATTATTGGAAGAAGTCTTATATTAGCATATCGGACATTAGGTTAGGGTTATATTAAGAAAGTCTTTTTCTCCTTTTCCCTAGAAAAGAATTTAAATTATAGTTAACAATAAATACTTTAAAGTAACAAAATAATTGAAAAAAAATTAAATGACTGAAAAAAACAGATAAAACAATGAGAAAGCGTGAGAAAAATGAGATACTGTATTTATGAGAGGGTAATGTACAGTGAGATGATGCAGAGAAGGAAAAAAAAGTGCAAAGAAAAGAGAGTGCACACGCAAGAAAAAATAAATAAACAAATACTATTTTTTTTCAAAGGTTATTAATTTCACCTAACTTTCTCGAAGAAAACAATTATTGAACTTTTTCTTGGTAAGAAAATTAAGCCATGCTCTCTTCAGAAAATGTATTTAGTTCAATTTTGATTTAGCCAAAAAAAAAACATTTTTAGGTTTAAAATTATTTGAGCATTACCTTGATTTTGTACCTAACAATTGTATTTAAAAGTGACACATAAAAGAGAAAGCACGGGGTAGCTTTTTCAGTTATTGAGTCCCATAAGAGGTCATGATAATGTTGTATAGACCCATGATTTACAGTGGGAGAAGAGTTTTTCCTTTGAAATTACCCAAAGCACTTGTTTCATAGATGCCCTACTTTTCTAGCACATCTCAAATCATAAATGTTGAGTATTCAGCAGTATTATAACTTAAGCTATCCATATGCTGCAACTTTCATATCATTTTATCATTTTTTATTTGTCTACCAAATTTACTCATGAATGCAGAGTGTTTATAAATATAAAATTATGGGGAATTTGTTTTATAGATGCATTGATAAACGATGGTTAGATGAAATAATTAGTGAATTTATTTATGATAATTAAGTGATAGTATAAAAGTGGTTAGATTAGATGTTTGAAAATGGAAGTGGTTTAATAGTGTGCAATTAATGTAGAAGTTTGAAATGGTGAATACTATGGCAGTAGCGAAAATGACTCTCCTTCTTGAATATTATGACAGTATGCGTGCGTGGCCAGGATTCAGGATTGAGGATTGAGCTTGGTACGTAACACCAAATGAAACCTGTGAATTATGATGAGGTTTTTTGTTTTTGGAATTAATGGGATTTGTAGTTTTAGCAAAGAAGGAGACAGAGGCCACGTGGGTAATTAGAAGAAACTGAGAAGGGCAAAAAAGTGATTCCAAAGAGCTGAGATGAGAGAGATGAGAGTAAAATCCATTTATTATGGCGCCATGTCCCATCCACTCCTCCTCTCATTCATTCCTTCTCTGCTGTACGACCAAAACATAGCCACAATGAGACCCCATTTCTTACAACTCCAAACAAAACTCAGAGCTACCCAAAGGTCTCTTCTTTAAGATAAAACAGAGAGAGAAAGAGAGAGACAAGACAACATATTACAACATTACCGTCTTGTTGGGGTTCGGGTAATGGCGAGTGGGTGGATGAAGTCATTGCAGTGCAAGTCAAGAGCTTACGAAGACGTCTACCACCAAAATTCTAAATACCTCATTCCCAGTTCAAGTTGTAGAAAGAGCGTTCAAAACATCAAAGACGTCGTCGTCGACACCACCAAGCCCAGGCCCAAATCCAAGCCCAAACCCAGGCCCGAAAAGCCTCTCCAGAAACACCCCAGCTCCAGATACCCTCCATCCGCAGCAAAGCCCGATTTTGAAACCACTATCAACCGCTCCCGAAGCGTCACTGCCACCGCCACGCGCCACGCCGACCCTCGCTTACCTTCTCTCACCGAACTCACCGAGGGGCATCCTTCGCGGAACGTGGTGGAGATAATCTTTCACACCAGCTGGGGGCCCAAGCCCTTCTCGGGCCGTGTCGAGATGATATTTAAGGTCCACAACGGCCCGCGAACGGTTTCCCGCTTCGAGGAGTATCGGGAGACGGTGAAGGGCCGGGCGGGAACCGGGACTGGGCCTGCCCATGACTACGAGGAGAATGCAAGATGCGTTGCGGACGGGAATGAGGTCATGAGGTTTCACTGCTTGGGCCCCACATCCAGCGGCGCCCCCTACGGCGGAGCTTGCGCGTTGTCCTTCCCCGGCGGTAAGGGCTCGGCTATTTGCACATTCGCCGGCAGCGGCGACGCCCATGAAAGCTCGGGCGGAGGTAGAGGCAGGAGGGCAATGCTTGTGTGTCGGGTCGTAGCGGGTCGGGTCTCCAAGCAAAATGGGTTCATGGAATCGTTGTTGGATGGACGAGTTGGGTTCGACTCGGTCAGTGGGGACAACGGCGAGTTATTAGTGTTTGACTCGCGCGCTGTGTTGCCCTGTTTTCTTATCATTTATAAATTGTAAAAACACGTATTTACAGTTTGCTTCTTTTTTTTTTATAAACACTTTCTTCTTTTTTTTTCTTGATTTCTTTTCATTTGGGTGTATGTATGTTTCTGATTGTTGAGGTATTAAACTCAACCTACTCTTATTGCATTTATCGACCACGCAATGTTTCCGATTCGGCAGATACTTCCTTTCTGAACTCCATTTTTAGGGTTGTTTTGGTGCATTGAAAAATAAAGTCAAAGTTTGATTATTTTATTTGAAGAAGTGAATTGAATATAATTTTTTATTGATATTGAAGAATGTTACTTTTATTGGGTATAGAATTTGGCCTAGGCGATACTTTAAATGTATAGGAAAGTACTGAGTTACTAGTTAGGTTTTTTTGAGAAAATGAATTAATGAGACGGTTGGAAAAGGCTTTAACCAGGCAGATAGAAATGGTGAATGAAAGAATCAGTGTCGCTTTCAGGTAGTAATGTAGAAGAACTAGGAATTATTGGGTAATAAGTCGTTTTAGTTAATTTAATTACTCCCTCTTTTCACCGAATTCATAGCTGGGTAATGGCAATGGCTAAACCTACACGGCAATGCTTGGCCGTGTTTGAATTGAAAAACGCAGAATAAGAGAAAGGGTCCCAGGGAAAGTATAGCGCAAGTTACGCAATGAGTTAAAATAAAGGCGTAACATGAACTTGTCTGATAATGAAATCATATGAGAAAAATCAAATGACAAATTAACTAACTTCAACAACAGTCGGTCATTTTCTTTGACGCAAATTAATCACTTCCTACTTCCCTACGTTTCTTTCCTTTCCCATTACCACTTCTTTTATTAATTGCCTTTCCTTTTATTATTTTTTTTTCGTTATAACCAAACTTTCCCCTTCATTATTACTTTCCATAATGCTTCTCCTCACCTATTGCCTTTTCTTCTCCTGTACCACCCTACCTCCTATTTATATTTAATTCTGAATTATTCTTCATTAATAAATAAATATATAGTATATTTTATTAATATTGGACAGTCACGATTATGATCTCTTTTGAAGTTTAGGATCTTGATCAACGGTTTAATATTAACTAATAAGTTGTCTAAGTATGAAAAGTTATTTTCAATTGAATCTTTTTATAATCGTTCGTCTGGATCATTTGAAGAATATTTATATAAAACATTCTAATGTTAAAGTCAGTTCAACATTGATAGTTCAAATATTAGGAGTGTAATCAATACAGATCACCTACCTCTCTACCTCAAACTTATGTTTATAGATTTTGAAGTGGTACTTTCATTAACAAGAGCCTAATTATGGTCTAATTGTGAGTAATTACATTTTACTTGTAAGTTTTTTAGATTTAAGGTTAATTGTCCTTACCACTGATCGGTTCATCTTTCTTACCATTTGCCCTTACTAATGGCTTGCTCACAAGTTGTTGCAAAGCTGACTGTTCGATTCATATGGTCATACAATACATTATCCTATTAAAACTAACTTTTTATGAGATTTTGAGTGTCAAAAATTTCATAGACCAAATTCAATCATTGACCCCAATCGATTTTGTGCCTAATATTACACAATTATCTTAGTCTTAGCATTATTGAGCATAACGCTATAAATTTTTGGTCGAACTACTTATATGTCTTTGAGTGTCTTAAGAGGTCGCTTATTATTTTTTTTTAGGTTCCTTGATGGAATGCTTTTGAAGGTTGTTCTCAAGGTGCTTCATGTCATCCAAAATCTTTTAGGTGTCTGATAAGGTTACTTATTAGAAGACTAGTGCTCACTAATCGCATCGTGAGAGTCTAATGTTTATCAATCGCTTTTTGTGAAACTGGTGCTCAAGAAATTTTTGGAAGATTAATGCTTAACCATATTCTTGAAAAACTAATTATCAACCTATTTTGTTGAAAAAATAATGCTCAATTAATTACCTTTTAAGAGATTAATTTCTCAACAATTTCTAAGAGACGTTGGCTCAACCAACTTTTTAGAAGACTAATGCTCAATCAGTTTTTTTAGAAAACTAATGTTCAACTAATCACATTTTAGAAGATTAATTTCTTTAATAAATTTCTAAGAGATAACAATTTGATCAACTTTCTAATAGACTAATGCTCAACCAATTTTATTAAGAGACTAATTTCTCAACCAAAATTATAGGAAATAACAATTCTACCAACTTTCAAGGAGATTAATGTTCAATCAATTTTATTGGAAAACTAATGTTTAACCCCTCCTATTTTTAAAAATTAATTTCTTAAAAAAATTTGTGAAAGACAACAGCTCGACCTAAGAGACTAATGTTCAACCAATTGTGTTTTTTGAAAAAAAAATTTCTCAACCAAATTTTTAAGAGATTAATCTTTGGATAGCTTAAGAGCCATCCCATTTTTATTCATCAGGAAAACGTTAAGAACACTTTTCGAGTAATGGTAATAAACAATAATTATAACATAAAGAAACCCTTATATAAAACATCTTAAGCAAAATGAGCAGTCTAGTGATAAATTTTTGCCCCAATATTAACAATAATATTTGGTTTCAACCGTCACTCCCTAAATACAATTGTATATACGCTTTTTCTCAGAAATATTTTTCATTTTTCATGCTTTCCAGTATGAAGGAAAATATTCATAGTAATGATTTAATCATTCTTCACTTTTTCTGTAATTTCTTTTAAATAAAAAATTAGTGTAAAAGTTTTTCTTAATCTATATATACATTCATAGTAATGATTTATCAACTCCAACTATCAAAAGCATATTTTCATGCATCAAATTAAATAAAGTATAATAAAAAATAACCCAGAATAGATGATTAAAAGATCTGGCCGTTGGTTTTCAAACACAGATAACTCTAGTTCCAATTTTCTTATTCATATATCTAAATAGTCAGATATTAAATTATTCTCAATAGAAAGATCTGGCCTTTCCTAACCTTTTTCCCTTCATGAAACACAAAATTATTTAACCTTTCCCCAACGTTTGTTTATTGAAATGTGAAAGTATATTTAACTAAGTTATATTAAATTTAACTTAAAAGATTTAAATTTAATTTTAATATTTTGTAAGAAATGAATGCTCGTGAGTACAGATAGGATGATATCCATATCCAACTTATTTATAATCGTAACTTCGCCATTGTTTAGTTTAAGTTTTAGAGTTCCATTTGTTCGTTGTTTCATACCAATCAATAGTGTCATTACAATCAATAGTATGAAATTGATTATACAGAAGTATTTTGTCTCCCTTTGACTCAATCTATTTTGTGATTGTATTAACAACACAAAATTCTAAGATAAATGATTCTTCTAAATTTTTTACATTCATTCGACACTATCGTTACTTATTTTTTACTCTCTTTTATCTCGAGAAAATATAAAACTTTATATTTTTATGACCATTTTATCTTATATTCTATGTTAAATGAATATAAAAGTGTATCATAATATCATTATTTAAATTTTTAATGGATCTTCTAATTTGATGTTACATTAGCATTTCTTTATCACTGAATATCATCATAAAATATATATAAATTAAAGAGAGTTCCTTATGTACTAAAGGATTCTCCTATGATTTTATACAATCAAAATTGAGACATTTTTTTTTAAATATTATATTTGTAAAATATCTTTCAAACATACATTATTTGTTAAGGTAAGAGACTATTTTCTAACACTTTATATACTTAATTACAATAAAGTTTAAGTTTTATATATTCCTAAAAGGTTCAGGTACTTGTGGCTATTTTCTATCACTTGAGTTTTAAGTAAGCTATTCAAAAGTTATAAATAATTTGATTAAATGTAAAATGTTACAGATTTTTTTGTTTCACTTACATGACTTATAAGTCTTTTAATTTATCATCTTTTAATTAAACATAAAATGTTGCATCATTATAAATTATCTGTTAAGAATTCACTTCGTGATTACTTTATGTTTTCGTGAGTGAGACAGTAATACATACTATTAATTTACTAAATAAATATAAATCGTTAATTATAAAATTCAAACTTGATCGACATATTTAATTTCATATTTGTTACATGTAATTTATTTAAATTGTATTTTTTATACATAGTACTATACTTTTTTGCATTTGGGTGTTTCATTTTAAGTTTTTGTTCTATATGTGTATTTTTTAAATTACATGTAATTACTTATCTTTCCAGTTTATGGTATTCTCTATTATTATCATTTAGTTAAGAATTAATTAATTTGACGATTCATTGTATAAATTATTATCGTCATTTAATTTAAGGATGCATTATATAATTATTATTATTATTATCTTATGTGTGTATTTTTCTCTCTCTTTATATTGCATTATTGTAACTTACCCATTATGGGTGTAGTGATGTGAATTGATGTGTAAGTTATACGATAAAATATCATTATATTGATTATTGTTAACACTTGTATTACATTAATTACAATTATATATGTTGGTACGTTCTAAAATATGAGAGCATTTTGATACGTGGTTATCTACTTGAAAGCGTGTTCATTAATTTTAAGAGACCTGATTTAGATGACGTCAATTATATTATGTTTCCAACTGTTGGAATATGTTATTTCGTATATGAAAAATGTTTTTTTAACATTTTTTTATATAATAGTTTGTGATTGTTGTTTTTAAAATATAAGAATGTGACCCATAATCTATTATTAAAAAATTGTTAAAAAAATTGTGAATCCTTCGTTTATTTTTATGAAACATATGAATAGTTAAATAAATATCCATATCGAATATCATTTTGTTGTGCAAAATTTTGTATCACTGTTTAACATGTGTTTTGAATATAATTGTTATTTTAAATTAATGATTCATATTTTAATTACTAACTAATACTAAGCGAGAAATATCAAGTAAATCACAGATTAATATTAATTAATAATCAAATATCATTTTTATAAAAGTTAAGACACGATGATTCTTACATTATTGCCTAATACTATAATATTAGACTGAAATTGTGATAAGACTCACCAGTTAATGGACTACGACAATCAAAAAGACCTCAGTGCTAATAGAGATTAATTTGAACTTAAATAAACATTTAAACATTTATGACGAATTCTTTGAACATTATATTAATTTTACGTGCTATATTTTTTATAACAATTTTTTTAATAATATTTTGATAATAGATTATGTATTATTATTTTATTAGTTTGTAAATTTGAAACGAATTAATCATAAACGTAAATTGTTATAAAAAAAATCGTTAAAAAACTTTCCAGTATCTATCAACAGTGTTTAAATC
Organism: Vigna radiata var. radiata; assembly: GCF_000741045.1. Lineage (NCBI taxonomy): Eukaryota > Viridiplantae > Streptophyta > Magnoliopsida > Fabales > Fabaceae > Vigna > Vigna radiata. The sequence goes on along the minus strand of NC_028361.1, from coordinate 2,552,332 downwards.
CCATAAGTTAACACTTGCTTTAGAGTGTGAACCTGAACTACTGCATTCCTAAAATTGGAATGGAATACTTACAACAAATGTATAATCTAAACTTTATCATTGTTTATATCTGTGATTACTTACTAATAGTTGCAATTATCTCTAATACTAAATCCTATTAGTTTTGAACTATATTTCTTTTAATGATATAATAGTTACACTTTCTAATTTTAAATAGATAATTATATATTTATATTTGTAATGAATGACATGTATCTGTCCTATAACTTTTTGGAGAATGACACTTACTTCCATTTATTTTTTTTTTCACAAAAAAAAATCTTTAATTTTATATTTTAAAACTTTAACTCACTAACTTTTATATTCATTTAAAATTTTGTTAATATAATATTTTTAAATGAAATAAAAAAAAGTGACATCACTTAGCTGAAACAAAAAAGTAAGAGATGTAAATATTTATTTAAAAATGAGTTCAATTAGGACTAATAGTTCATTAAAAACGTAAGGAATACAGATGACTATTTTAAAATTAGAGAAAATGTGAGTCCCAATCTTCCCTTAAAGTTATTATTTTCATATCTTAGAGTGATGAGAATATCCATCGAATTAAATTTAAATGTTTACTCTATTGTTATCTTTCAAAAAAAAAAACGTTGTTATTATTATTTTACGCTGAAAAATAATTTCGTTTTAAACAACATTTTAAAAAGCATTTCCAACCGAAAATTATAAATAAATTGAAAAGATATAGAACATAATGGGACCAACATTTTTAACAACTTTTCCTTCAAATTTACCTCGAGACAACAAACAACTACCTAAAATCATTAATAATGTCTTTTGCATCAAAAAGTTTTCTTAAAGAAGCCGAAACAACATACTGTTTGTATAAGCACAAATGGTTGCAAAAACCACTAACTTCATTACAACACTGAACTTCTATTATTCGGCGAGTTCTCTAACAATATAAACTATCTTCTTACAAGTTAATCCATCTGTTTTAAAATATACAACATTTACTTCTATTTTTAAAATTTTGAGTTCGTACAAGATTGGTGAGTTTTTTTTTTATTCTCAAAAAATTGAAGAAAATTAGCATTTTGATTCTTACTATTACATGATAGTAATTAATTTATCTATTTACGTATTAAAAAAAAATCAAGTGAACACTCCTAGTAGTGCTTATTAGTGTTATCTCCATGTAATAATACATCAACATAACATTTAAAAAGTTCCTAAAATATATATTCATATATTAGAGACAAAAAACTACGATTTTGAATTTTATTATGAAATAAAAATATTTCAAAGAAACGAAAATCAAGATTCATGTACTTCATAAAAACGAAAAACAATGGGGAGGAGAAAGTCCCATTTAAGCTGTCCGGAATGCTCACTCAAAGGGGAGAAATTATTTTAGTTTACATACAAGCAATAGATTATTACAACTCGAATGTGTTTTAAACTATAGTTTAGTTAAAGCAAGATATCTTAACAATGCGTGAAAGACAAAAAGAAAATGAGATTCAAACATCACTATATACGAAACGAAATGCATTTGGAAAACCTTTTAAGGTTTGATTATTACGAGGAATCACACCTTCGATCAAAGCACACCCAAAAGAAAAAGGTAGTGGTCTGATATACTTTTATGAAACAGTGTGCTTTTTTTTTTTTTCTAAACTGCAGAAGATCCATTGCCCTTTTTGCAGGAAACAATGGCCTCTGGGTTTAGAGTGACAAAAGGTTTTTCAACCTCTTAATTAAGTGTTACAAAGTGTGTTGTTTTTTAAAGTGAGTGGTATTCTTCTGGCAGAAACAAAACTGGGCGAGGATGATGATTACTGACAGAAGCAATGCATGTTATAGAATGTGGAGAAGTAAAAATACGCAGAAGAAGGATGGATGTTATAGGCAAAGATGTAAAATTTTATTTGAAAAAGGGGTGGGGAAGCAGAAGGGAGACCCAAAGAGTGGGTCACAGAAATGCATTAATTTGATTTGATCGTTCCTACTCGAAGCTAAGATGGGAATCCAAATGGGAAAGCACCCACAGAGAGACACACGTCATCTTAAAATATATTCTTTGCCTCCAACCTACCTCACTCATCACATCATCACTTCATTTCTCCTTATATTCCACCAACACGTACAATGGCTTCCCGTTCAATCGCTCACGACCCTGTCACGTAATTCCCAATAAATCATCAACAATCATCACTCCACACTCAACCACTACTACTAATACACACAACCTCTTTTAGGCTCAACCAAAATTACACAACACTTCTACAACAAACAAGACCAATCACACTTCACAAGGGACCAGCTTTAAATTTAAAACATACATACAAGTACCCAAACTATATAAAGTGCAACAGATATTTTCGTTATCTAGGCAACCAAACAAAATTTAATGGAAATCAAACCTACCATGCCAATCTAGGCTTGCAGCTAGCAATTAGTAGTCTATGAAAAACAGAAACGTGACAAGGTCATATTCAAATGGTGTGTCATCTCTCTCCTATGAGTGATTGAGTCCTATCTGATATTTATTAGGAGAGATAAGGATACACAAGATTTGAACATGACCCAACATGTAGATAAGAGGATCCATACCTTCATTTCCGGTAATTCAATTACGCATGCACACTCCACTACTTCTGCTCCCACACGTTCTAAATGACAGCAAAGACAGCAATATAATCAAAACCCAAAAATGACATTAACTTGGGGAAATAATAAAGATGTTTAATCTGAGGTACTTGAGCAGATGTGCAGCTAAAAGTGTAATAAATACAGCTAGGGACGCATAGTGATCCAAAGAAACATATTACTGTGGTGTAATAACGATCCTAGTTCACGTATTCAAATTCAATAAACGAACAACACTGGGATCTCTACTTTATCCGTGAAATTCTTTTAGTCAGTTAATAAAATGAATCTCTTTATGCACTAATGATTCGTGTAAGAGCATGAATCGTGAACGTAATACACACTATTAATCCTAATTTGCATACTTTGGTGCGTGTTTGATTTATTGATACCATGTGAGAGGACGAGTTGAGTTGAATATCCGTTGGAAGATTTCTAAAGGAAATTCAAACACACAATCTGGGTTTTTCCTTTCTATTTCAAAATGATAAATAAGAGTCAGTCCCAGGGAAAAAAATCCCTGCTGACAAAAGATAGACTGAAACAAATGAACTACAGAGAAAGATCTTGGGGCCAGAGCAACTTTCGATGGTGCAGTTGAACAAATTAATAGATCACCAACATGTAAAACAATGTCGTGTTCTGATAAAATAAATGTCCATCAATGTTACAATAAATGTCCATTTATGATAAGATTTGCTCACAGGAACTCACCTAGCAAATCCATAGCTGCACAGAGTGTTCCTCCCGTTGCAATCAAATCATCAACCACTAAAGCACGTTCACCAGATTCAACAGCTCCAACATGCATCTCAATACAGTCCCTTCCATATTCCAGAATATACTCTTGAGAAATAACTTTTCCTGGCATTGAGGTAAGCTTTTGTTAGAATAGAACTAGAAAATAAATATTTTATAGTAACAATCTCAGCCAAACCTTGACAAAGCCAGAGCAACATTTCAAGAGCAATTTATTGAAGCACTTATTCAAAATTTGTTCCAATTTAGTCATGGTCTCATTTTAGATGACCTGGAAGGCAGATTATAACAGCCTGAAGGACTATATAGAAAAAAAAAAAAAAGATACAGAACGAAAGAGGGTGATCAAGGGACTAAAAAGTCTAAAGACTGCACACTCATCACTTATCAATAATTTGTAGTGTGCAAAAATCATCACAATGAAACTCTGGATACTAATCAGGACAAGCATCACATAAATAAATACATGCCAAGTAGGTTGGTTAAACCGTGAAATGCCAAGTAGGTTGGTTAAACCGTGAAATGCCAAGTAGGTTGGTTAAACCGTGAAATGCCAAGTAGGTTGGTTAAACCGTGAAATGCCAAATAGGTTGGTTAAACCGTGAATTGCCAAGTAGGTTGGTTAAACCGTGAATCGATGATGAACCGAATGAGAAATGTTAAAGAAAGAGTGATACAATCAACATGGAAATGAAAGTATGTTCTTTTAAATAGGCTTTAAATTATACCAGGCAACTTCTTTGGTTTCCTCAAAGGAACGAACTTTGCTCCTATAGCCAGTGCAATGGGAGGACCAAAAATAAAACCTCGAGCTTCGATTCCTACATAACATAATTATTCATCAGAACCACATAAGCGACAATACATGTGCTATTGCAAATGACATGTAGTTCAACACCATCAAGGAACCGTGTATTAGTAACAAAGTGCTACATTACATGCTAAACCCAAAAGGAACAAATTCCTTGTATTAGTAACAAAGTGCTACATTACATGCTAAACCCAAAAGGAACAAACGTAAGGAAATTTCATCATACATGATCGAAAATTTGCTTTGAAGTGGTACCAGGTAATTTTAAATGTTAGTATCATCATCTTCACAATTTGTCATTAAATAACATGAATTAAACAAATGATAATAATGCACAGAGAATGTAACCATAACGGATGTCAGAATTTGACTAAAACTTCCAATCTAAAACCCACCCAGTAAAGGATATAAATAAAAGTGAATGAGAAAGATTGTGACAGATTGAGAATTAATTATACACTAGAGATCAAAACCATATCGGCGCAAGTCATAGGTTGCCATCGCCAGAAGTAACTAAGGCCTTCTGGTAAAAAAAATGCATCCTTATTCAAGCATGCTCACCTCAACACTCCCCCACCCACCACCCCCATGTAAAAAGAAAGAAAAGAAATAAATAACAGTAGAGGGGATCATCGGAATCACCTTATTCTCAGACAGATGCAAACACCCAAAAGTCGAAAAAACAATAGCAACAGATTTAATATTTTACAGTGCCAGTTGCTAAAGGGCCTATTAATACAGTTACCAATCCACAATAATGCGGATAGGTAATACGTGATGATTATTATAGGCAAGGAAAAATTCTACATCTCATACTGGACTCTATAATTGAAGAGAAGCTTCCGGAAATGTCTCACATTCTAGAAAACGCAAATAACCACACAAAGACAAATCCTAATGCAAATGGAAAAAGACAAGTGACACCCAACCCGATTGCATTGTGTTTCATTTTCCAATCATACATAAAGAACTAAAACCGGTGTAAAGGACCCATCAGCAATTCAGATTTCAATTTACCCCTAAACTGTACAAAAAATCAGACAGTGATAAATGGGGCCAATCTTTGTTCTAACCAAAAAAGTTTGCATCGCTACAACAGCCATCCCAAGGCACCGAATCAGACAGAACTCAACTCATAATAGCCCCAGTTTCATAGCTTCCACAACATGTCCTCCTCGACATATCACACTAAACCCTCAGCATATCTGGTCATGTCGGGGTAAAAAGTTTAAAGCAGAAAAAAGCTGTAACACCACAACACACAGAGGACACAAAAGCGAAAAAACCAAGCACGACGCACAGTGACATAGTACAGAACTAGTAGCAGTTCCTCACCTGTACCTATAAAGTGACGCTCAAGTTTTACCAAGGGTTTAGTAACGTAGAAAGGAACAGGAAAGCGCCACAGGATAGAGAAAAAACAATTAAGTAAATAAATATTAAACAAAAAATAAGAGTGAAATGGCGGAACCCACAAACGAAAGAAAACAGTAGAAGGGAGAAAAAGAGAGAAGAGGGAGTTGAAACATTCGTCATGCGGGTCCACTTTGCACAAGTTGGAAGCGATGACCAATGGTGGTTGTGCTCCATGCAAATTGGATCCAGGCACATCTCCACGAACAACAGAATGTGATATTTTAAAATGGTAATCAGTGCGTTGAATAGGAAGCATGGCTACAGTTCCCTCGTCTTATTTTTCTAAATTAACCTTCTATTTTAGCTTTCAATATTATTTTCTAATTCGATAATCCTAGGTTAAAGTACATTAATTGCGCCAAACTAATGGATACTCCACAACAAAACTTTGTTGAATATAAAAGTTGTTTTTTAAGCAATAATGACAAATTATCTACCGGTTGTCCATTTCATATTTCTACTTTATATTTTAATTATATTTAAAAATCAAAAAATAAAAATATCTAAATACTAAAACTAATTATACACCTATTTCAATAATACAAACAACAACAAATCAGTAATATATTTCAATAATATAATACAAAATATCCATTATTGATTTTATTTTTAACAAAACATGTTAAGAAAATTGACTAACAAGGAAGAATTATAACATTTCAGCAAAGACCTTTCGCGTATCTACGTTGTAAATCATATATTATAAAAAGCGGAAACAATTAAAAAGTTATGTGGACAAAAAAAAATGGTTATAGTAAGATGAAAACCTATTGGGTTTAGATTCGGATTTGATATTTCTGACAGGTAGGGCTCATAAATATTTACGCTGAGATTTAATGGGTTAGTTTTTTCTAAATGGTACATAGTAAAACAACATTAAATCTGGATCTGAGAGTGGAGAAAGCGAAATTGAGAGTCTAAATTTGTATATTCGACTCTTGTAGATTATATTTTGCTATAATTAACCCTATAAATTTGAGCAAGCACAAGCATTAGAATGAAGAAGCACTAAAATCACAATAGAAGAAAATTGACTTTTAAGAAATATTGAATGGTTGCTCCTGTGCCACAGTGGTATACATTATAATTTCTTTTAAATTTTGAAGATGAGCTTTATAATGTTTTACAATGTTGATCCGAAAACATGTTCTAATATAAGATACACACAAGCATCAATTTCAATATCACACACTATATCTCTCTTTTGATTTGCTTTCATAGCCTTCTAAAAACACTGCAAATTTTAATATTTTTTATTTAGTTAAGAGGGACATTGTGAAATAAGAAAAGGAATGAATTTTATATGGTTTGTATAATAAAAATATTGAACTTTTCTCTTTTGAATTAATGTTTTCTCTAATTTAAAAAGTAAAAAACACAAACGTTTTAGAGTAATTTTATATAACAACGCTCACATCTAACTTTAAAATAAACAACACCTCTCTCGTATTTAAATGATAACTATTTGGTATATTTGTAAAGTAACACTCTATCTCTTTTATTTTATTTAAAAATATCATATATGATTTAACATAAATAAAAAAATATCAAAAATAAAAAGTAGTAGGTACTACGTATATTTCACGTGCTTTTTTAATTAACTATATTTTTTAACTCTGGCGTAATTTTTTAGTTAAGTTATTTATTACGCTTTTATTTGTTTGGAAATAAATAAATACACCTAGTAAAAATGAAAATGAGGAAAAAGAAGTAAAAGAATAACAAACACAGTAATTATTTTATAAAATTACGTTTTTCTCTGATGTGTCTCTGAACAAACATCCTTACCTTACCAATCCTCTAAAACCAGAGAATACCCTAAAGAAATCAGCCAATCATTTTCAGCCATGCATGATGTTTTCACACACATGTGAAAAGCAGCCATTAGAGAGTGGAGATGTCCATTTCTTCCACTAAGACAACATAGTCAAACCCAAAATACCACTCTCAGAACCCACAGTGACCTCCATTCCATAATGTCCCTCAAAACCATTCAAAAGCACAACCACAATACACACCATTACTGCATACTCTTCCCAAATTTCTCCTCACCCTGGACCCCACCACCTTCTTCAAGCTAACCCATACACCAAAAACAATATCACATCAACTTTTTCAATGTCGATCCATTTTTTTTTTCAAAAGTAAAAGAACAGTGTTTTTTTTTCTTTTGTTTACCTGCAACAACAGAAATGTTTTTGCCCTTGTATCGCTCGACGAACAAATCGATCGTGTCCTTAAATGCCTTGGGATCGAGCAATAGAGTAGTAATGTCTTGGAACATAATACCTGTCATTGCAACCAAACAAACAATTAGAATGGAAAGTAAAAGTAAGAAAATAAAAAAAAAAAAAAAAAAAAAAAAAAAAAAAAAAAAAAAAAAAAAAAAAAAAAAAAAAAAAAAAAAAACTCAAGCCTATCTAAATTTCTAGAAACTGGAAAACGGAACCGAAACAAAATATGAATTCAAAACCTCAGCGAATCCGAGGTCATTCGTTTTCTCAGTCGAAAAAACATCGTAAAAAAGGAAGAAGACGAAGAAGAAAAAGAAGATTAAATAGAGAGAAAAGGAACCGGATTTGGGGAAATTTGGGACGACACGAATCTTAGTTTTGATGCCATGAAGACGAGGATCCTGGTCTTTGTAAGCCGACATTGTATATATAAGTGGGGAAGTGAGTTTCGAGTACAGTAGAGAGAAGAATGGGAAAGGAAGACAAGGAAGAGAAGAGCATGACCCAGATATTTATAGAGAGAGAATGCGTTGTCGAAGATACACACATCTAGCAAGCAAATTATGTGCAAAAAGGGAATATTCAAAATATTTTGGAACACATTCATATTCAAATAAAGTTACTGGCAGTGTAAAATTTATTAAATACAAATTGACGTGTGACGTCGCTATTTGTTATACTGTGTGGTGAAACTCTCAAATAAGATTGCGATCTTTTAAAAAAATGCACTCACTATGGTTAGGATTTATTCAGGGTATGAAAGACTTTTAAAATTTGATAGTCATTGTCCAGAGTGGAATGGCGTATGTAAAATCATATAATATATTCTGGGATTTTTCTATGTATCTTTGACGTTGTAAAAGTATTGCCCATAAATCTTAAAAATTATAAGAAATATGTCTCTTGTTTTTTGAATGAAAAACCTTAAAAGTGCTTTTATTTTGTAGTCAAAATAATACTAATTAATTTTGTATTTAATCCAACCAATTGCTTTGTCAGATGTATATCTATATCCATACAACAAGTATTTCATATCACTCTACCGAATGATAGAGACTTTGTTATTTTTTAACACCTCATTAATATTTGTCATATTTTTTAATACATACCAATATTCATTAATATTTTTTTTTCTCCTGTTTATTATTCAAGTATCATTTATTATTTTGAGTGATATAATATCATTTAAAAACAATACTATTGCGAAGGAAATAAAGTCTTAAAATGATGGCACTCTCTTTGTACACCTCAAGCTACTCATTTTTTCTTATAATTTTCCAAATTATATATATATATATATATATATATATATATATATACACACACACACACACTGATAAAATATCTTACTTTAGAAATGTTGGAATATTCATTCACATAACAAAAATAAATAAAAAATCCTTTGAGATCTTTCATGCCGTTTCTAATAGTATCAACCTTTTGAATTAAGCATTCGTCTTTTGTTTCAAATAATGAATGAAAGTTTGTAATCATCAGGAACAATAAAAGGCTGTTTATTTTCAACGTGGTTAGCTCTTACAATGTAATTTCTTTCTAAAAACAGCAGAATTAGAAAGAAATAAAGTTTGCAAGGGAAAATCGGATGATAGAAAAAAAAATTATTCTTCTAGTTATAACTGTTATATACAGTATAATTAATAACTTATAAATGAACAATTGTATATTTTATTTTACTTTTCTTTTACCTAAATATATTTTATCACACCGACAGAAATACAAACGTTTTATTGTTTTATCCTATTTTAATAAGTCAGACTTTAACTGTTATATTAATTTTAATTTATATATTTATTTAAATAAATTATATGTATTATGATTTATACTAGATGTATGTGGTCTATAGTTTGAAAAAATAATATTAAAAAAAAATAATATAAATTATTTATTTACGTGAAAAAAAATAAAAAAATATTAATAAGTGCACTGTTATTTTTATTATTGTTACATAGTTAATAGAAAAATATTATAAAACTTAGGATATTAATTTTGATTTTAAAATAAAATAAACATAAAATGTGTAGATGAAATGAATATATATTCTGCACATAAGGTTCTATACAGACATAAAAGGGCACATGTTAAATAAAAAACAATGAAAACACAAAATAGTGATAAGGGCAATGACAGGTTCATAGTTATTGCGGGTAGTTACAATCATTGGTAAGCTGTGTTTCAATGATATTTTAAAGAAATAAATTGTTTTTTTGTCATAAACGTTACTTTCCATGTCAATGATATTTAGCTCTTAACAAGCACAAATTATTTGCAAGAGTTGAATTGTGTTATCTTGTTCAAACCGTATACAATAAACACCAATAAGGATCTATTTGGATTTAATCTTTACTATATCGAATATACTTATCAGAGTTAATAGTTATTTATTTACAATTAGCAAGTGTATTAGTAGATCAGAATGTCTTAAGTTTTACAAATATACAGTATTAATAATTGATTATTGAAATGTATTGTCTAGTGTTAGTGGTTAAACTCACCATGAGAGTGAATTATGTTCTTAAAAAAGATTGGACGATCAAAATATAAAATAAAGTAAAAAAAGACGCCTTCGAACCAATTCAACCGAAATATTTTCAGATTGTTTTTCACTTTATAAATATACTATATTAATAATTTATCATTTTAATTGCCTAAAAATATATTATATTAATGATTAATCAAAAAATTTAACTGTCACAAGTGTTATAAATAATTAATATTGAAATTAACATACCAAATTACAATCTCAAAGAGAATTAAATCACCAAGAAAAACAAAACAAGAAAAGACAATCGACTTTTGAACCAATTCAACCGAATGAAAACCTAAGAAAGTTGTAGCTCTGTCTTCGTCGTGATTGATTATCCAATCTAATTTGGAGGCGAACATGAAATAAGTGTTGAAATGGGGAGCGAAAAGAAGAATTTAGAGTGAAAATTTTGGTGGAAGATTTGTTGATCTGGCATAATTAATGGATTTGAAAGTGAAGATGGGCCGAAATGTAAAACCATGTTTGGGTGCATAAGTTTGGACGAACATACATAAATATATAAAGATTGTGAGAGGATATTGGACCCACCACGAAAGCAAAGCATTTCTGGTGGTTGAGAAAATATTAGCATGGCGAATGATGATGCACACACACACACCACAACTTTACTTTATATCTTTCTATCTTATATATATATATATATATATATATATATATATATCATACTGCTTCTAATATTATTCATCTCAACCCATCATTCCATTTCCATAAGAGTCGAACCACACTAGAAAAAGAATATCATATTTCCAAAGGACGCTAATGATGCGACGCTGAATATAATGATAAGAAGATCTTCAAAAAAATTCAATGCAAGATTCCTATGCATTTTAAAAGAGAGCATCCTATGTATATATCGAGTCAAAAATACAAAAAGATATAAGGGCTGAAAATTGGGAAGAAATGAGGTTGGCATGGATTTGATATATATGCAAGTTGAAGAAGATGTTGCAAATTGCAGTGGGGAGTACTCTTCCATTTTGTCCCCTTCAATAGTTAACTATGGTCGGCCATGTTACTCCTTTTTCCTCTTAAAATAACACCCTTCATCTTCCACTTCATCTTTTCATCAAAATATTAAATTAAATTCTTCCTCTGTTCCTAATTTAAATAAATTAAATAATAATAATAATGCTAAGTGATACTTAAATTACTACAATGTCATTAAAACATTGAAGAAGATATTCTTTTGTTATCACGTGATCAATCCTTCTTTTCTCTCCCACTATTTTTAAAATAAAGAAAAAAACAAATTTCTTTTCTAAAGAAAATTGTATATAAATACTATACGTATATAAAAGTGTGCGTTTATTCATTGTTAATTTGGAAGGTGCGTTTATCGTCCTGTTATCGGTTCCACGAATTAAAATGCTTGAGCCAGTCACTCCACTACTACTAGTCCAAACAAAGAAGTAGGTATCCCTATAGAAACTCAAGTTAAATATAATTTTAAGTGTTATTGAAGTAATTAATTTTAGAATTAAAGTTAAGTAAATACTAAAAAAAACAGATAAAATATTTAACAAAATACTACCTTAATAATAATAAAAAAAAAATAAGGTTACTTACTTATAGAGAGTACATTTAAAACGCATATTATATAGTTTAAAATAAACTTACATTTACACTCTATAGCATATGTTGATTAAAATGTTTTAACTTCCGAAAAAGAAGACTAATAAAAGTTGTTAAGTAAAATTTACATAGAAGTGTAAATATTAATTAGAATGAAAAGAGTTGGAATTGGACTAACTAACCCACTAACACTGTTTTTTAAACATAAAAAAAATTAAAAATTGTTTTATATTATTTTGAATGATGCATGTATGTTTAATACTATTTTAACTTAAATAGCTAAATTTATTAACTAAATTTCAGTAATTAATTATAATAGAGTAATTTAACACCTATAAATATTTTTACTTATCTTTCTACTGGGAATGTTAATTAATTAAAATTTTAAAAAATATTTATATAATTAAATATATTTTTTAAATGTATGCATAAGTAAAAATTACAAGAAAAGGAACATTGAAATTGATAGAAGATTTTCAACTCATTCCTCTCTATGTTTGATACATGCATTTGTGTCTGAAGTTAGTCACTCTACAGAGAAAATATTAAGAATTTAAAAAACAATGGATCATACTTTATTTTTCTCTCGCTGGTAAATAAATAAATAAATATTATTTTCAATCTTTAACGCATCTAAACATTGATATTATAACAAGAAATGTTGATTGACATCGTCAACATAAACAAATTGATTAAAATTAGAAATAATTATCTTTCAACATTAATTAACGTAAAAAAATAGTCATTTTTAGAGCCGTTAAAATGGGTCACAACCCGCGAACCAATCCGGCCCGTCACGGGTTCGGACCGGGTTGGGTTTGAAAAATACAACCCACTTATATGCGGGTCAGATTTCAACCCGGCTCATTTAGACCCGGCTCATGCGGGTTGAACCCGTGGTGAGCCGGATTGGTCCACCAACCCACCTACCTAATTTTTTTTTTAATTTATTACTTTATTTATGAAACCCTAAAAACTAAAATACTTTCTTCACTCCCTGTATATACCAAAAAAAGTTTCACAAATCACTCTCGCGGTACTTGCTCTTATTTGACGGTGCTCTCACCCTCACTTCACTAAAATTCTTCAAGGAGTAGGTAAAACACCCTTCCTTTTTTCTTCTCTTTTCTCCATATTTTTGTTTTCTCACTTCTATTTTTTTTTTTTCGAAAACCCTATAATGACAAAAATAGGGGTTTGCGAATTTGTTTCTTGTTATGGGGGATTTGAAGACATAGAATTATTTTTTCATGGTGTGACATGCTTGTATCAGATTTTGTTCATTTTATTTAAACAATTTGAGTATACATTATTTGAACAAGCTCTTTTTTATATCTTTGAATTTGGGAAATTATGTTTCAGATTAAACTATTAATTTTTAGTTGTTGTTGTTGAGTACTGGTTCTCTTTTTTTTTTATTAATATTTTTTTATTGATTGGCGTAATTGTTCTGATAGGAAAATATGTATTAGTGAATTTGGAGACAACAAGAACAAGGGTCAAGGGTTACAACAAGAACAAAAAATGATGAATATAAAAAACTTATTTGTATGTTTTTTGTGTTTGTTTTTGAACGACATTTGGATTATATTGTACTTTTTATTTTGAATTGTCTTTAACATAATTTTTTGGGAGTGAAAATTGTTTAAATTTAAATTACAGAAAGTTTGTATTTTTTTATTTTAAAGAAATGTAATTAAATGGGCTAGTGAGCCAATCCGTTTACCCACCAACCCGTGGTGGGTCGAGCCAGGTTCAAGTTTTTCTGGCTCGCTAATAAATGAGCCGGGTTGGGTTGGCTCACTAAGTGACCAACCCGTAGTGGGTCGGGCCGGGTCGAGCCGAGTTACCCGTTTTGACAGCTCTACTCATTTTCTTATTCTTCCTATTTTTTAATAAAATAATGATTCATTTTTATAATTTTATCAAATTAAAAAGAATAAAACCAGCAAAATTTATATGACCAGAATTATTTTCAAATTTGTTTATACACAAAGTAAAGCTATTATAAGTTAATGATGTTATAGTGAATAATGTATATTGATTATTTATTTGTGACTTTTGGTTTTGATAGTTATAGATATTATTTTAGATTGAAATTTTTTTTAGCATTCCTTGGAATTCCAAGCGAAAAAAATCAAGGAATTCTTATTTTGGGTCCATCTGAAGTTTAAAAATTATTTGGAAAGTTAGTAGTTGTAAATCTTTAAATGATCAAAATTTTTATTCTGGTTGATCGATTTGACATTATTAGATATCGATTTAGGGTAGAAAAAAAATTACAAGGCCATGGTAACTTGATTATTCGTATGTTTCTTTTAAATTTTCACAAAAACTTATTTTCTATTTTTTGTCAACTTATTTTTGTGTTTTTCAAACTTTGCAAAAGTATTTCACATACTTAGACTTTGAATTTTGATCTAAAATTGTTTTGTGGGGCCTTCTCATCATTTTTGGTGGTTTGAACAGATTTTCAAGTCATTTTGAATATACTTTCAATTTTACCCTGAGTTTGAATGTATACGATGTATGAATAACAAACAAGTTTAAGAATATCAATCTCATCAATACCAAAAAGTTCAATCAATTTATAGCTCAAAAAATCAAAACAAAAACGAAAATGAAAGTTAATTAAAAACCCAAAACAAAACTAACCTTTTTGAAGGTGGATTCACCACTAGAATAAAGTGTTGCCGCTAGGGATGAAGAAAGGATAACACGCCTATGATCAAAAAAGTATTTATGCACGAAACCAATCAATTAAAATGAAAGAAAATCATACCTTGAGTGTAAAATGAAAAAAATATCACGAGTGTTGGTCGTCAAAAGCTTCGTCTCAAAAAGGTTTGAACATAAAAGAAGGTTTTGCACAGCACAAATAAAGTGAATCAATTTTCACCCTGCCGCTTTTTAATGAATTCACTGATATATAATATATGAAAAGTGATATTCCGATGTCTTATAACTCTTTGACATCTAAAACTAGGATATTCAACATCATACATGAGTATATTTTCACCTTCGTGCCAAATATTTGCATGAAAGTTACCTAATATGAAGTCGAAAATTGAGTATCTCGACGTCTAATTAGGATATGACACTGGAAAAGTATAAATTTTGACGTTTAAATTGAACATTTATTTACAAAAATATTACCCATCATTTTTAACATTGATTTTCTCGTATTCTGATATTGAACGTGAGACATTAAAGCCTTATTTTACATTAGTCTCTTCTTTTGCCCAGTCCATTTGTTTACAACTTATTTTCTTTTTCTTTTAAATTTTAATATTTTATAAGTACTTTTCTATTATTTTTAATATTCTTTTGCCAACTTCTATTACAATATAAATAGCACTTTATTAGTTTTTTTTTTTATAAAAGAGATACTTATAAACGAGAAAAATAATTTTATATTTATTTCACACGTAGTTCTAAATAAATCATCCCATAAAATTTGGATTCATTTTAAATAAATAAACTTAAACAACTTTAGCTTTTATTTTTTTTATAGTTTTTAAACAATTACTAACTTAGTTTCATTAATATTTGCAAAAATTTATAAATATTTGAATTACAATGAAATTTTATCTTATACTCTAATTTTAAATATATACAATTATAATTTTTTATAAATATTTAATATTAAAAATAAAAAATATGGATTTGATATTAAATATATATATACTCAGGGTCATCGGCCGACTCCATTATCCAGATGGGCTGCTTCTTCCAGCAATCCACTTTTATCTTCCTCCACCCTCATAAAATTTAAAATTCCTGTTTTACCCTGATATTAAAAAGTCATAAATGGCAGAACTCTCACTCACCCACATTGCTGCACCTCCCTTCCTCATTCTCTCTTCAAGCTTGCTGATGTCGACAACTTCTGACTTCTTGGGAGCTTGGAAGTCATGCAAGCCTTCGTTTAAAGGCTCATAGACACAACCCAGCAGTTAAAACACAAAGGCTTTTTTCTTTTCTTTTTTTTTATTCATAATCTAATTAAGTCATTATTTATAATCCAACCATGCATAAACCGTGTTAAAAAAAAAAATACATTATATAACAACACATGAGTAATATAGATAATTTATTTAAAACCTGTCAACATACTAAAAAAATTTAGCCAATCAATCTCACGCTTTTCACGATTCGTATAAATATTTTTTTAATTTATATTTCTTCAATTTAAAATCATTTGTCCGGTTAAGCTCTATGTAAGCACAATTTAATTAGGTTATAAGCATATATTTGTGGTACTTGTAATGAAATTCTCAACTTAAAGAAACAAAATTTTGAAAAAGATAATCACTGCAGAATGTGATCTAACATGTCAAATTTCTTTAATTTAAGAAAAAAACTTGTATATGAAATTCCTTTTTTAGAAAATCAATACATCTTTTCAAATAAGCTAAATAAATTTTATTTAAAACTTAATTAAAATAAAAATAAAAATATGAAAGTATGAATGTTTTGAAAATTGTTATCACACACACATATATAAAATAAATCAAAACTTGATAAATCTTGATCAAGCATTTATAATTTATTAAACAAATATATCTTCTCATAAAACCGAAAGAGAACAGCAGGGAGCATTACTCTGCGTTGCTTGTGAGAAACGTGATGCTCCGATTCATTGGAAACCACAAAAGCAAGGCATGCCAGTAAAATCAATTATGTCCAGCACTGCCCCGCTTCTCACGTCGCGCCACGTGGCAGTGATCGGTGCCGGCGCCACCGGTCTTGTGGCGGCGCGCGAGCTCCGACGCGAGGGGCACCGGGTGGTAGTTTTCGAGCGAGGAGACGAAGTAGGAGGCACGTGGGTGTACACTCCGGAGGTGGAATCAGATCCGATAGGTTTGAACCCGAAGCGGAGCATTGTCCACTCGAGCCTCTACGATTCGCTCCGAACCAATCTGCCTCGGGAGAGCATGGGTTTCCGAGATTACCCATTCAAGAAGAGGGAAGAGAAAGGGAGGGATTCTAGAAGGTTCCCTGGTCACAGAGAGGTTTTGATGTATTTGCAGGATTTCGCAGCTCGTTTTGAAATCTATGAACTGGTGCGGTTTGGGACGGAAGTCGTGTTCGCGGGATTGGATAAGGGTGGAAAGTGGAGGGTGACGTCAGCATCGCGGAATACTGATCCTGTGGACGAGATTTACGACGCCGTCATCGTTTGCAACGGACATTATGTTAAGCCTCGTCTTCCTCATATCCCTGGTTCCTTCTCTTCCCTTTATTATGAATACAATTCCACTTTTGTATTCTTTTTTATATTTCATTGATACATTAAACTTTTGTATTCTTTTTTGCATCATTTTACAGTGTAGAATCTTTACAGGTATTAACGTGTGGCCAGGAAAGCAGCTTCATAGCCATAATTATAGAAGACCTGAGCCATATCAAGATAAAGTATGTCCTGTATTAATTCTTTCTTCCATTCTAAATGTATGTGTGTTATGCATAGCTGAAAGAGTTTTTTTTTTTTCTTTTCTATAATTTTCGTTTAATACTTTCTAGTTCCTCTAACGTTTAGTTTTTCTATATTCTATATTTTTTATATTACATTTATGTATGTCCAAATGATCAGATAATACTTTAGTTTGATGATGATAAATGTATGGATGTATGTGCCAAGAAAATGTGAAGAAAATTTTCGGGATTTCCATAAAAAATATATTTCTCTCAAATAATGAAATTTGTAGGGAAATATTAGTATATATTAGAAATTTAATGTGACAATTTATTTAAGGTCTAATTAAATGAAACACTTTGATCTCTTAAAAAGAATCATGGGACGTGGATTGTGACA
Organism: Vigna radiata var. radiata; assembly: GCF_000741045.1. Taxonomy (NCBI): domain Eukaryota; kingdom Viridiplantae; phylum Streptophyta; class Magnoliopsida; order Fabales; family Fabaceae; genus Vigna; species Vigna radiata. Next base: position 2,534,501 of record NC_028361.1, on the reverse strand, counting down.
CATTATTTAGATTTTTTTAGATAAAAATGATCGGGATTTCTTTTTTAGAATTTATCATAGATTTATTTTTATTTTACTTTAGTTTAAATTTTTAAAAATTAAAAAATCTTCCAAATATAAAGTTACCTAACTCTGTTGTTTAAAAATATAAAAAAATAAGTCAAAAGTATTTACATATTTATTAATATTTAATTATATTTCTTTTTTTATTAATTCAATTATCAACTTATCATAAATTTTGATTTTATTATAATCATTAAACTATTCAGAGACTTTAAATTTATTTTTCCTATTTAGTTATTTATCATGTTTCACCCTTAATCAAATCAAAGTGTTTTAGGAGCGTGTAGACCTTTGAAAATAAAAAAGTTGAATAATATATAAGAAAAACAAAATTACAAATATTAAATTTTAAAGTTTTATGTTGGATATTGTATCATGCCTCGCATATATAGAGAATTCATATATGAGGTGATCAATCTTTTTGATTTATCTCAATAAAAAAATTCCAACGAAAACTAGGCAATTGATAATCATGATTTTGACCAATATTTTGATGTGTTATGACTAAGTCGATTTGTTCGGGGTTGGACAGGTTGTAGTTTTAATTGGCAACTCCTCGAGTGCGGTTGATATCTCTCGAGATATCGCAACGGTTGCTAAAGAAGTCCACATTGCAGCTTGGTCTCTTGAAGAAGATAAGCTAGGAAAAATGCATGGCCATGAAAACATGTGGCTTCATTCTATGGTGAGAATGGGATTACTTTCTTGTGAATGGCCACAACTGTTCTTTAGAATGGTTACCTGAAGCAAGTATTTGTTAATTTATGCAGGTTGACAGTGTTCATGAAGATGGTACAGTGGTTTTTAAAGATGGAAATGCAGTTGCTGCTGACTTCATCATACATTGCACAGGGTAGTACTATGAGTATTCTCTATAAATATTTTGGTTATTACTCTCCAAAATAATCTTCAAAGTGTTATATTATATAAGTAGTTTTTGAAATAGTAGAAATCATATTACATTCTCTAGTAAGCACTATTGACGTCCGTTTGTTCCTTTTCCAGATATAGCTATGAGTTTCCTTTTCTTGAAACCAACGGGGAGGTGACTGTTGATGACAACCGTGTAGGACCACTCTACAAGCATGTTTTTCCACCAGCCTTGGCTCCATGGCTTTCATTTGTTGGGTTGCCTTGGAAGGTTGTTCCCCGTGTCCATGTCCTTTCCTTGAAAGAAAGATCTCAAACCTCTTTATTTTCATAAGTTCCTTTAATAGTAATGCATGTATGTCAGCAGATTGTTCCCTTCCCTCAGTTCGAGTTGCAGAGCAAGTGGATTGCTGCAGTTTTGTCTAACCGCATCGCACTTCCTTCAAAAGAGGAGATGTTAGAAGATGTTGAAGCTTTCTACTCATCGCTTGAAGCCTCTGGCACACCTAAGCGTTACACTCATAACATGGCCCTTCTTCAGGTGTTTTTTTTTAACCTTTTCCGCTAGTGCCTTTTATCTTAGATATCTTAATCTGAGTGAGTTTAATGAAACTATCAAGTCATAACATCTTTTTTTTTCTTTAAATTTGGAGTTTCCCATTTATGTTTTGTTGATCCAATCTTTAATTAGGATTTAAAAACGAATGAGAACTTATTTGATTATACGGATATGTTTCACATTGATTTATAGATCTGTCTTGGTATAGAAAGTATCGGGTTTGTCCGAAATATATTTACGAACATGTGAGTGAAAAGTCTTTCAGTGTAGTCGACAAAATCTCCATATAGACAAGATCTCACAGGTGTTTGGAATTGAATATTACAGTGGGAATACAATGATTGGATTGCGGATCAGTGTGCATTTCCTTATATTGAAGAATGGAGAAAGCAAATGTACTTGGCAACAGGTAAGAACAGGGCCTTGCGACCCGACTCTTACCGTGACGAGTGGGAGGATGATGATTTGGTTCAGCAAGCTGAACAGGATTTTGCCAATTATCTGATCTGATGTTTCCTGATTCAGTTTTCACGAATAATGATTGTAAAATCAACTTCAGGGCGTCATTTTTAAGAGTAGAAACTTTTATATTTAACAGTGATTACACAATTACGTGTTCGAAACGCTTCTACAATTTCATCCGTTAATAACATAGGATGGAAATGTAATCACTAGTTATTTCATCTGATAATAGCTACGTGGCATGCATTACTAGTTAACTATAAATCGTGCACCAAACTTGGAACAGCTTATTTTTCTCATTTCTTTTGCCTAAATTAACCTATCCAAACAAAAAGAAGTAACTATTTTATAACATGGAACAGCTTTTGACGTCTAGTGCAGACATAAGTTTGGTTCCGTTTCCCCAAGGTGACGCGAACTTCTATCTTTGATAGGCTTCCCACACATGGGGCTACATTACCAGGATACCATCAAGTCATCAGAAAATAGTACACATGATATGTAATATCCAGCTGGGAATTTTTTGTTTTTCCCGCGACAGAATTAGCAGAATCGCATCAGTCAAAAAACCAAACAGCTTCTTCAGAATATCCAACGGATGGGCAGGAATAACCTAAAAGCATTTCTTCTGAAACGAGTTTTTACGTAGGAGTGCAGCTGAACTCTGAAAACTTTGGTCATGCACTGTTTTGACCTTAACCGAACAATTTTATCGATGTGAAAGAATAACGTCTGACTACCTGACTTCTACTTCTCCTCAGACGAAGTATTTCTAGATTGTCTGACTACCTGACTTCTACTTCTCCTCAGACGAAGTATTTCTAGATTGCCTTTGACGTGGTTTCTCTGAGGTAAGATGCATATCTTTCTTTGACTCAAATGAGTTCCTTCTATGCGGTTTAGTTGGTCCTTCCTCTGTGAAGAGATGGCTATATTTTACCAGTATCTTCTCTTTCTCTTTAACTAAGCCTAACATCTCATATGCATTCGCCACTTTTTGAATGATAGATTTATCCCGCGGTTTTCGATCAAAAGCTTCCAGCCCCTTGAAAAGCTTTTCATAAGCAAAGGAAAATGAAGAGAAAGTTAACCGTTAGTTATTTAACTACAAGTTATATGTAACTGTCGAACAGGATGCAGACAATACCTCTGATCTTACTACAATATGTAAAGCTGACAACCTCAGTCCACCAAAACTAATATAAATAAGCTACTTGATTTTTTTTCTTCAGAAGAAATGACTAGGTAAAGTAATCTTTGCTGTTCATCTAATCTACGTTCAAATAATAATAATAATAATGACAGACAAGTTTTTGTATTATCCTCCGTGATGAGTATTCAACTTTTCAAACTGCTTCATAATTTCAGTCCAGATTCTACCGGTTAACGTTTTGAAGAAAAAAATGGGAAGTACAATGCAACACATAAAACTCCAAATGAAGATCAGAAACAAAAATTGTATGTATACTGCAAATGATGATTATGAATTATTTAAGTTCTCATTATTTATAGATAATAACCCTTTTCAATGAATGATATGTCTCTCTTTCTACTTGCTACTGAGAGATTTATCCCATAAAAAAAATCAAGTAAAGAATACACCAAAGTTGTGGACATTTTAGAAGTGAACACATTGCAGATTAATATTAGCATACAACAACAACCCAGATTTGTTCTGAGCCAAAATTTCCAATTCCATTTCGGCAGAAGAATGTTCAGAAGTATCACACAGCCAAGCGAAGAAACACATTGAAAAAATTAAAGAAATGACATATCACTAATTGGAAACATAAGAAATGTCATAAATAATGAAATCTTACCTTAACAAGATCTTCCAGCATGTTGTTTCGGTAATATACAGATATCATGACATGACATACTTGCCAAGGAACTGAATGCAAATCAGAACCAATTTTCATTTCCCAGAATTTGTGGGCTTCTTCCACTCTATGGTCCATATCTAAAGCTCGTATCAATTGACCATACGTTCCCATTGTCATCCCCTGCCCTTTGCTCAGCATCCATTTAATTACCTTGGATAGGATATTAAACAACCCGAGTAATTTACTAACAGTACTACTGAGGTAAACTAAAATGACATCTTTTTTTTGACTCAAAATTCACAAAAAATCCTAAACTGACATGCTTACAGATCACACCAAAATCAAATAAACTACATAAAGTCATAACTTTATCGACAAAAGATAGAAAACAACAAATGGATAAATTGAATACTTAAAGAATCAGACTACAAAAATCGTCTACAAGAACAAAGAAATCACTGGTTATGTAAATATTGAGTGAACTTTACAAAATTGATAATTTCATAGCATGCTGGTCATTTAAGCACCAAACAACCAACAGAATCACAAGAAAAGAAAGGCATGCACATAGGTCTTTTTTTGGACAAAACTTCTCAGTAAAGACTTATAGAAGAAAATAAAATAAAATGGTAGATGAACGGCAGTTTTCTCATAAGTTAAAACGACTGTTTCACGCAGATTAATTGGTCAGATATCAGATGGGAAACTTGAACCACTATTAGACACAGTTCGTATTGCTAAGATAATGCATAAAAGAAGAGAAAGTAGATAGTAGTGCTACCTGCACAACCCTATGCCACTGCTGTTCCTTCTCAAGGGAATTCAATATTCTTTTCAATGAGGCGATGGGGAAGTTTTGCTCCCACGCAACCCATGCATCAAGAGCACCATAAACAGCCTCCTTACTGTCGTTGAGTTCAAGAAGCTGCATTGTTATTATTAAAAAAAACATAATTCAGTGTCACTCACCTGGTTTGAACCTTAAAACACCAACATCTAAATATGGAGCAAGCCACATAAATCTATTATCATGATTATATACTTACTGTAGAGTAAAGATATTTGGTCTTATCTTTTCTGGATACGTTTTCCCCAATATAACTCCTCGGAACTACGGTGTCAGGAGGATCATATTTTGTCTGCGAGGGAGGGAAGTTAATTGGATTTATATAGCATGGGCGGTAACAAACTATGAACAATGAACAGATACAAACCTGTTGCAGATTCGATGGAGGAGGCGACACTAGAGTTTGACAGCAACGATGGTGCTGCACCTTCACATCACTTACTACGTTAATTTGACTCAATCTACCAACCTGATGAACGAAGTCACGCTAATGAAAATGGAGGCGATTACGAAAAGCGACGGGATAAAGAGGGAAAGAGAGACTCACGAGATGAGAGATTCGAGGTGACCTTAACCTCCACATGGTGCTTCGCGGTGGTGACGGCCGAAACCAACTGAACCCGCCTTTCTCTCCTTCTCCTCCTCTCCTTTCTTCCTCCGCGCACTCTGGCCCAAATCCATTTGGCCCATTCCATTTTCTAGAATAAAAATTCACATTTAATAGAGATTTCACGGATGTTATATATATGATTATTTGATTACTAATTAATTTATTAAATGTTTTTTTTTTCTAAATTTTATGTTGCTCTTGTTCTTTTGTTATCTCTATGAGAAAGTATGATCTTGTAAAGTTAAAAATAATACAAGTATAGTGTTCTTAATTAAGCACCCATTGGAGACAAAAGAAAAAAATTATCTCTAATCATGAATACAAAATTCCATAAACATGATTATGCCATTTTTATAATAAATAATTTTTCATTTTATTTTTTTTTCACTTGTGGTTATTTTTCTAATCATATTTTATACGATTAAACATTAATCAAATTCATATTAACCTTTCCTCCAACCATCTATGTGATTGATCAGGGATCAACAAATTTGGATTTTTTTATTCTTAGAAGTATAATTAGAATGCATGCCATGATGGTGTGTGGGAAGAGAAAGAGAATAATCTCAGTTTTGAAAGATCTGTTTCCTTCACTTTTTAAGTTTCACTTTCTTAACATTTTAGACTTTGGGTGGAATCCACCAATTTAATATTGTCAAAGTTCCACTAATTTAATATAAAAAACATATATATTACATTTCTAGAAAAATAATCTTTTTATTATTTTTTTTTCATTCCTCTTGGATATTTAAGAAGTGAATTTTAAATATAAATTAATTTTATGAAACTGATTTGTAAAATAAAATTTACACCTAAATATTATAATTTTGTTTTATAGATAGTTGTAAAATTTTCAATTTCAACAAACAAAAGTTATCCATATTGAATTAATTTTTTCTCCTATCCAAGCTATGTTAGTATGAATTTAATGGTAGATCCTTCATCGATCTATTTTTCTCTCCTTCTTCCTTTTCCATCTAACTTCTCACACCTCTAACAGACAGAACCGAATTGAAAGGCGTGTAAGCTTTTACGTTTTCAAATTAAAAATAATTTTAATCAAATCTGTAATTAGTCTGTATTGACAGTCTTTTGAAAATGTGATTATGGTGTGTATATATATATATATATATATATATATAATAGCAGTTTTGTCCAACTTTCCCTAGAGAAAAATTGTTTTATGAGTATGTAACTTCTATAAAATGAAAAGCTTAGAATATTCACAAAGCTTTCTAACACTCTCAAGTTTTGATCGACAAAAAAGGGACTGCATATAATTTGCATGACTCATAAGGAAGTCAAGAACAGAGAGACCAAGTAATGAAAAAAAAAATGTTGTATAAATTGACAACATTGTAAAAATTGTCTCTGGCTGTTTTTGATTCAAAAGAATAATTTGTTGGAGATGACAAGTTGTTAGTACAGTGGAGATCGATGAGGAACACCTTTTCGCCGGTTCACCACAGTGTACCAGATCTCCGGCACCATTTCAACATTGCCACGTTTCTTTTTGAGTGAATTATTCACAGTCTCTGCCACACCACCCTCACCGATACTACTCGTTGACCCAGAAGCTGTGGGTGAGTCTAGTTCTGAATCTGTTGTGATTTGGCTGTCTTCAATCTGTTGTGCGTTCTCCCTGCTTCGTTCTTTGTCAAGTAGCACAGAGAGTTCATACTTGTTCCAAGTTCCTTCCATGGTTGTGCTTTTGGTAATAAGTAGAAGATGTCGATGCACCTGCTACAACGATCAAGGCCACCCAATTAGCATCAAATATGAAAAATGAAGACTTCAAATTTGTGGTTTGTTTGAATAACACAAAGATTGAACCTTGCAAGACAGAGAGCAGAAGATGTAAGGGTCTTGAAGGTTACGGTCACAGGTGATGCAAATGTTGCTAGAGCCTTTGTGAGAACGAGTGTGAGGCCTCTGTTTCAGAAAGACAACCTTGGTTTTATTTGTTGTGTACGGCTGTTCATTCATCAATTCAGAAAGAGTTAGAATAACAAGATCTATACACTTTTGTTTATGTTTTATGACATTCATGCTTTTGCTTACTTGAACAAGGGAACAATTCAACACTGTTTCAGCATCACCAAGCCGTAATACATCATTGTACATGTATCTCCGTATCTGACACAGGAAACATAATCCAGAACTTAGGTTAAGAAAATCAATGCGTTTTCCTTTTCATGTGTAAGAAAAAATTGTTTTGCACCTGCAGAAGGACGTGAGAGCGATGAAAGGGCAAACAGTGGAGGCAAATGCTCGTGCAGCAATCTAAACAAAAGACGTTCTTCTCATTCTTCTTTACAGAGCCATGACTCAAACAGCGACTGAAAAACTTCTCCTCCTTGAGAATGAGAAGCCAATGAGGAACTGAGTTGAACTCAGCCTGAGCATCAAACAACAAACACTATAATAAACGACAAAGACTATGATAAAAATGATTAGAAACTGTACAAGAAAAAAATTACCATCTTAAGTTGTTGAGGAAACAATAGAATGAATGAGATTGGAACATGATAAGTGTAAAATGAAGAAATGAGAGAGCAACGGGTTTGACATACATATATAAGGAGTGAAACATGATAAGTTTTGAGGAAGGTTGGTTGCTATTTTTGTTCAGATGCGGATGGTGAAATAACATGGCCAACTTTCCGCAATTTTAGACCATAGTACAGTTCCGTGTTGAACGTTGCATGCACAACGCCAATGCCAACGCGTTGATATTATGTAGGGTTTGCATAGCTATGCTGTTTCTCAGAGTGACAAAGAGACATAAGGCAAAAATCACGCTTCCTTTATCTTCATTCTCAATTGTTACTATTCAAAAAGGGTTTAGATTCAACTCTACCAACAAAATTCTGCAGCTAATGCGTTTGTATAGTATAAATCAATTCAATGATTTCTGTACAGTTTGTCGATCAACTATATATAACCAAGTATTATGAGTATTATTAAACAAATATTTGTAGACAAAATTAGAAATATTCAAAACTTCAAAACTCCTATATTCTATATATATGTGTGTGTGTGTGAACAGTAAAAGAATGTTTCCTTTGGCGATGATGTTCTGTTCATGGTAGATTCAATTACCAGTCTTCTCACTTTAGTGTATTCCAGTTACTAAAGTGGTACAACTAATGCAAACTTTTAATCACGATGTGTTATACAGCTATTTTACCTTTGTATTAGTTCAAAGCTATTTTTATTTAACTATTAGGGTTTTTCTATGTAGAATATATGTATATGAATGGGATGATGAACAGATACAACAGAGAAAGGAGAAATATATCATGAGACCTCACAGTATAGTTACAATAGAATTTGATTTCAATATCATGTCAATCCAAAATATTATTATTATTATTATTTTAGCGTAACCACAAATTATTATGAAAATAAAATATATTAGTTACAGTAATTTTTATTTTTTATTACCAAAAAAAATATTATTTTAAAAATACACTTTTCATTAAATGAGATGACTAGTTTTAATTATTTTTGAAATACACTTTTCTTTAAAAGAGATAACTTGTTTTAAGTGAAATTAAAATCTAAAGAAAAATATGTCAAAAAAATATTTCACTTAAAAAGAGCTTTTAACCTCGAATAAAAGAAGAGAAAACATATTGAAAAAACATGATTTATCTTTAAATTTAAATTAATTCTAAATAATCTTTTTGTTTTATTTTTCATGGCTTAGTTTCATTTACTTATAATCCTCGTTAACTTTCTTTGTTATGGTGGTATGATGTATTATCAAGGTTGTCAACTAAGGTATTTATTAAATCATTAAAAGTGCTACATCAGTATATAATGTTAATGATAACTAAAGCAAAAAATTAATATAATTATGAAAACTAAAATAAAATAAAAATTCATCTCATTTACGGAGACTTAGAAAAAGAAGGACTACTGACATATTTGCCTTTGATAAGTTATTTATTTTCTTTATAAATTTTAAGGAGAGTAATTGAAAATGTATTTTTTTTCATTCCAATTCTGACAAGTTGTATAAATTTAGTAGCGGGAATATTTACCACATATTAGGCTTTCGATTTATTTTTAAAGATAAGAATTTTCTATTTTCAAAACTTTATAATAATTTTGCATGAAAAACTGCAAAATTCAATTTTAGTTATGATTTTCTAAGTGTAGCTTGACATGTGCAAACCTTATTTTTTTAATTGATCCATTGGTCTACTTTAATACTTTTGTATCCAATAACTAGAAATTAACATAAATAAACATTGATATAATTAATAACAACTTTTTAAATAGGAAAATCATATTTAGTTGACTAATATATATAGCTATTTTATAATAATAAAAAGTATTGTAATTATTTTTATAAAAAGATACTTTAAAATAATATTATGAAAACAATTTCACAGTTCACTAATCATTCGTTATCAGAAAAATACAAAATTTTATAAACCAAATTCATAATACAGTAATGAACTTATTGTAGTTGAATAAGATAAAAATTTAATAAATTATGTTAGTGTCAAAAGTAATTGATTTAACAAATTTTCAACAAATTATTGGAGTTAACACAAGTATGTTTAACAATAATCCATCAATTTTGCTGCATGTTAGTAATTTTCACTATTTAGTATATAAGTCACTTTTTTTTTTCTTTGTAAATATGTTTTTTTTTTTATATTTCCTATAAATATTTTTTAGTTTTAATTTTAAAAAGGAATTTAATCTCCACAATTCAAAAAAATTTTAGTCTCTATAAATATATTACTTTTTGCTTTTGATGATGTAAAAAATGATCTAGACAAATGCCATAAAATGAGTGAAGAAGCGAAAAAGAGCATTGCGGGACCTCTAACGGTGAGGCCTAACACCGATGACCGGAAATCATTACCGTTACCGACCGTCCCTCTGAAGAAGGTCATCATCAAGAGCGCCGACATGATTCCCCACATGCAGATGAAGGAGGCCGTTGATATCGCTGTTGCCGTTAGTTTTAACCACTTTCCTTTTCATTTTCTTGGTTGCATGGTTCATCCCTTTTTGGATTCTGTTTCTGGGTTTTCTTGTGCTTGCTGTGTTGTTTGGTAAAGGCTTGACTTCCAATAAGGTGTTTACCAATACACAAATTCGATATATATAAAATATTTTCTATAAATTTATAAAACATTAAATTCATGATGTTACCATCTCCAAAATCTCATGAAACTTTTCTTTTTGCTCCAACAATCTTTGAAGCATAGCAACTTGTTATTACATAATAAAAAAAGCTTGAAGCATAGCAACTTTGTCCTGAATTTGGCCTTTACATTGTCAATGGTGTAACATCTCTTCTTCACGTATAACACTTTTTTGAATGAATTTTATCTTTGCTGGTTGACAATATAAAAGCCAAAATGAAGGACAAGGAGGCCATGACCAACAGAGGTCTTTGCATGTTGGAAGTCCCACATCGACTAGAGATAAGGTCATTTAAGTGTATATAAGTGGGTGCAAACCTCACCCTACAAGTCGGTTTTGTAGGGTTGAGTTAGGCTTAAAGTCCACTTCTAATATGGTATCAGAGTCATGATTAGAGCCTATCCTAGCGATAGTTGGGCATGTTGTTCCTCGGCGTGAGGGGGTGTGTTGGAAGTCCCACATCGACTAGAGATAAGGTCATTTAAGTGTATATAAGTGGGTGCAAACCTCACCCTACAAGCCGGTTTTATGGGGTTGAGTTAGGCTTAAAGTCCACTTCTAATATTGCAGGGAAGCATTTGGAGGATGGAAGGACCCTGCTTGAGTACACGTTCAGAAGGAACCTACCATTTTATATTGCCTCCTATGCCTGGGTTGACCCTTAAACATGTGTTAACTCAGTTTCCCATGAACGGTCAACCATCAAATTACAATGTGTAGGGACATGCAAAACAACTTAGAAAAAAAAAGAAGTTAAATCAAATAATGAAAATGTAGAACTAGGGGGGGTGGTGTGTGCATAGGGGTAGGGACATTGTAGAAAAGGAAGAAGAAGTTAAACCAGATAATGAAAATGCAGAATAACTCATTGGGACTAGTGGTAGTTGACGGAAAGGAACATGAAATTAATGCTTAGCCCTTGGTAAAAATTTACACATGGGCGTAAGGACATGCAAAAAAGGAGAAGAAGATAAAAAGGAGATAAAGTCACACTTCTTACAGACCATGACTCTAGTTAATGTCTGATTGGATTCAGAATTTTTAGATTCGATAATCAAAGTTGGCAATGCTCCTTTCCTCTCAGTTTTTCCAAGGACTTACCTCCCTAATACACTTATGGAAAGATTCAACTTTTTCAACACGTATTAGACAAAATTACCCTTTTTTCTAGAAAATAACTCAAAGCCAATAGACAAATTCGATATATATAAAATATTTTCTATAAATTTATAAAACATTAAATTCATGATGTTACCATCTCCAAAATCTCATGAAACTTTTCTTTTTGCTCCAACAANCTTTGAAGCATAGCAACTTGTTATTACATAATAAAAAAAGCTTGAAGCATAACAACCTTGTCCTGAATTTGGCCTTTACATTGTCAATGGTGTAACAGCTCTTCTTCACGTATAACACTTTTTTAATGAATTTTATCTTTGCCGGTTGACAATATAAAAGCCAAAATGAAGGACAAGGAGGCCATGACCAACAAAGGTCTTTGCAGGGAAGCATTTGGAGGATGGAAGGACCCTGCTTGAGTACACGTTCAGAAGGAACCTACCATTTTATATTGCCCCCTGCGCCTGGGTACTGACCCTTAAACATGTGTTAACTCAGTTTCCCATGAACGGTCAACCATCAAATTACAATGTGTAGGGACATGCAAAACAATGTAGAAAAAAAAAGAAGTTAAATCAAATAATGAAAATGTAGAACTAGGGGTGGTGTGTGCATAGGGGTAGGGACATTGTAGAAAAGGAAGAAGAAGTTAAACCAGATAATGAAAATGCAGAAGAACTCATTGGGACTGGTGGTAGTTGACGGAAATTGGAACATGAAATTAATGCTTAGCCCCTGGTAGTCTCCTGACGTTTCTTACCCAAGTTTCTAGATAGGAGTCTTTCAAAACCTTTTTGAATGAAAAAATGCTATGCATCTAGAAACCAAACAAAGGTTTATCTATATGAAACACGCTCCTAAGTATCACGGAGACATAAAACATAAAAGTCAATCAAACAAAGGAAAGTAAAGTAATGCAAATGGAAAGGAGAATGAGAAATGGCCCTAAGTGAAAGTGCAAGTGACACTTGGAGCCCCTTGGCATACTTTCACATTAAGATGTGGAAACTATACTATTACAATGTTTAATGGTGCACTTGGAATTGCTTGAAAAGCATTTTCCCAAATCACTTTAACTTGCAAAAATAAAAGAAACTTCGGTTCGGTTCGAACAAAATAATTTTTATTAAGAAAAACTAAAAACAAAAAAAAAATATAAAATATGTTAACCGTATTTAGAAATATGATTATTTTAACGTTAAAATTGATAGTATGCTTATTTTAAAAACTAAACACAAGTTTGATAGTATGCTTATTTTAACGTCAAAATTTTACTCTTATAATTAATTAATTTAAAGAAAGATTTGAATTTAAACTAAGGGAAAATGTTGCCTTTCTGTTTTATTTATTTCTTAGTTCTCTACAGACAACAAAGAAAATCCAATAAAAGACTGAAGTTAAGTAAATTTTAATATTTAATTTACATTTTTGTTTTCCTAGACGTTTGTATATGTTTAACTATAATTTCATTTGATTCAGAATTTGAATGTATTAAAAATTTAAATATGAATTTAAGTTCTATATTAGATAAAAAAAAGGAGTATAGTATAAAAAAAAATTCATTAACATATTACTTTAAAATTTTAGGTGGAAAGTAGTGTGAATTCTTTACGTGATTAGGTTTAAGTTTTATTGATTTTGTATATTTTTTTATAAATCTCTAACTTTTATAAATTTAACCGTGGTATGAGAGTCCAAGGTTCGAGTCTGGTGACCGGACTCAGACAAGTACGCCCCCCATGATTAGGTGAGTCAGGCAGGTGGCCAGTGACGGATCGTCGGATGAATCATGAGAGGTGGGGAGAGCAAGAAATGTTCAAGTGTTTGATAATGACATATTTTACCATGATTTCAATATTGAATTGAGAGAAAATATCAACTCTTTCTTAACTTTGCACCTTTTTTATGCCTCAATTTGTTAAGTTTTTAAGTAGCTACACCTTAAGTTGAATTAATTTAAATTTCATCACTAATCTCCACTTTTTGGTTGTTAGATCATGCACATGAAGCTTGTTGGCCGAACTGAGGAATGGAAGAATCACAAAGTTTGAATGAATGTAAAAGAAGAAATTTTGAGCAAAGATAATTGCTGCCGCTGGGGTGCAGCTAAGCCCCATTCTTCTCTAGAGTACTGTAGCTAGGGTGCAACCTGGGTGCAGCTGAGCGCCTAACTCTCTGGAAGGCTGCAACTGGGATGCAACTGAGGTGCAGCTGATCGCCCAGCTCTCTGGAAGTCTGTAGCTGGGGTGCAGCTGAGGTACAACTGAGCACCCAACTCTCTGGAAGTCTGCAGCTGGGGTGCGGCTGAGGTGCAGCTGAGCGGTGACAATGCTGATGTGAAAAAATTAGGTCTTTTTAGGCCTAAAACGCGTGGGGCTTTGAATCTTTTGCTGCCCAAACACGATTCCTCTCTTTTGGAGCTCCTAGAGGCGAGCTAGGAGTTGTGGGAACAATCCTTCTTCATCCTTGGGTCTTCTTTCTTCTTCCATTTCCACCATTGTTGAAAGTTTAAGCTCTCCATACTAGTTTTATTATTGTTGGGGATTGTTGTAGCCACCGAACTCTATTGTAAATCACTTTGTTTTGAATTAATATATGTATTTTTCATTGATTATTAGTGTTTGACTTCTTCTCTTAATTCTTGTTGTGAAGTAGCTACTTATGACTTGATTTTAGGGTTGCTTAATATTGGGAAATGTTAGGTAAATCCGGACTTGGGTTAAACACCGAAAGGAAATAGTATCTAGGGATAGAACTAGGACCTTTGGTTGTCTTAAAATTTCATTTCTTAATGCAGAAGTAATTGTTAGGTTTTCCAAGGGATTGGAGCCTAATAAGGAAGTCTAGGCTCTTTCTACCAAAGGATTGGGGTTTGAGTAAATTAGTAGATTGACATTGACATATTAATGAAGAGGAAGTGATTTTATTTACATAAGAGTGAAGTCGGTGAAAGCATACCCCCAACAATACCATTCCATATCATTTTTAATCCTTCCATTTCCAAGTGTTTGAGTACCTAAGATCACCTTTATTATTTACGTTTCATATTTACTTTAATTGCACAAAAACTCATATAAAAGGGAACCATTCTTTAGTCTAGGTAGTTAGAAATTATATGATTGTCTAGTGAAACGAGTCTCTTAGGAAACGATATCCGGTCTTACCGGTTTTATTACTTGAACGATTTGGTACGCTTGCCAAAGTCTCAACAGTGTTGTGGTCATGGGTTTATATACACATAGATACCTCCAATGATAAGAGGCCTTTTGGAATGGTATCAAAAGCAAACCCTTGTGAGGGCTTGGCCCAAAGCAGACAATATCTTACCATGTGTGAAGATCTATGTGTGTGTCGAACCTCTTCCAACACTTCGAATAAAAGAAAGATTGGCCAAAAACGAACAATATCTTATGAAGTATGGAGATTTATATGTGTCGAATCTCTCCAACAGTTTCACCTTACACCTCCAACTTTTTCACTTTGCACCTCCAAAATTTTAAATAATTTCTACATCACAAAGATAGAAACAGATGAGGGGAAGAGAGAACAAATAAGAATGAGGATGGTTTAAGGAAAAGAGGAGAGAACAGAGAAAGGTCAAACAATATGTGCGTATGGAAACTCCGTATCCGAATCTTCGCTTATCGGATATCCATGTCCGATAAATTTTCTCTCCCATTTTCACATCTGATAAAGAAATTTATTTATTTTTAAATATTTGTATTAAATCTAATAAATTTATACAAATTATTTTTCAACAATTAAAAATTATCTACTTAAATTATCAATTCATACATATTGATAAATAAATTTAAAAATAAATATAGTTAAACATTTATATAACAAACTACATCAAATAAATATGAATGGGGTGCAGAGTTTCTTAATAGATGAAATAAAATGATGGTGCAGATTTGGTAACAGGAGAAATAGAGTTTTGAAATGAAATGAGATGTAATCAATATTTCATTCAATGCATTAATAACGATACAAAATTAATTAACGATAACAACCTTGTTTATTAAGGATATTTTAAGAAATTGGAAATACAGAATAAGAAAAGCTTGGAGATATAAGATGAAATACTCTGTGTACAAAAATAAAAAATTTACGTGAATCTGTTTATAAATTGATGGCCCCATAAAATAGAACCCAACTTTTTTCTTCTCCTCTTCCCAGCTTAAAAATTAATAAAAGTATAAGAGTCCATGAATTCCATAGTCAAAACAATACAGAAATGTTTAAAAATTGTCGTCCGTTAATTTTCATAAGAAAATTCACTGGTAACTCGTTGTTATCATTTTGTTGGTTTGAAGTTAAATTATATTAACAAAATTATTTAAGAATAATTCAACAATAAATTTTTTTACGCATCAGTGAATTTTTTTATAAAAAATTATGAAAAATATTAAATTATATTAACAAGTTTA
>NC_028361.1:2426182-2518046 GCF_000741045.1 Vigna radiata var. radiata | reverse complement strand
TATATATATATATATATATATATATATATATATATATATATATATATATATATATATATATATATATATATATATGAATTCCAGTCACGTAAATATTTTGAAAATAAAAAAATACGTGTCATATTGATCATTTAAAAAAAATTAGGGTTAAAATAAAGTATCTATTATTTATTTATAAATAAATGATGGTTTTAGTTTCTGAAAGTGTATAATGGTGTGACTTTAATCTCTAGAAAAAGTAAAGTTATGACTAACTTCTGAATGTAAAAAAGTAATCAATTTGGTTTTCTCCTTAATACAGTTAAGTCAAGATTAATGACTGTGTATACATAACATTATTAGATGTACTTAGATATGTTGCTTATACAAGTGGATATACCAAATTGTTCTTTAGTCAGAAAGACATATTTAGAGTTTTGAAGCAAAGAAAAAGATGATATTTTTAAACATATATATACCCGAATTGTGTACCAGCGACAAATTGAGGATAACTTTTTTTCATCGTAATATGCTTCATCATCACTATTGGATACAGACCTCAAATATTCTAAATTATAATGTCTGTGTCACTTGAATGTTATTTCTTATCAGCACAAACCAGAAAATGTTTTCCTTGTAAATGACTGGCAAAAGGTTAACCAGAAAGCGTTTAATTTGTTTTTAATCCTTTGTTCCTTAAGTTATTAAATATTCTTCAAAAGATACCAAAGTCGTGGCTTGTAGAATGGTTCTATATATACTTCGATTAGGCATATTCCTTTTGTCTCTACTCTCAAACTTTCCACAGTACTGTGCATTGATGATAGGCTAGAGAAAAGGAAGTTGGGAATTATTGCTTTGTAGCATGGGAAAAATAGAAGAAAAACAATATTGTGGCCCCGAAACACACGAGTTCGTTGTCCATTCCTCAATAACAACAAAGTTAAATATACAAAAATCTCAGTGTGTTTTTACATTAAAACTTTCAAACTAAGAGCAGTGAATTGTCTCACACGCAGCATAGATGATCGATGATTTTACTGCGTTATATCAGTCTCCTTCGACCACATCCAATAGCTACAATTTCATTTTCATCCCATCAAACGGTTATGTTGCACATGCGGACCAAACAATTGTAGCAATCATCCACACTCTATCACAATCTACCGCTAATGAGGACACGTAGACGTGGCGATGACGAAAAGGTTGAGTAAGAGTGCAATTAGGGAAGTGGATTTGCAAAGGAAAAATTGAAAAGGATCAATCATTTTACACATTTTTTCCCTCTGGGATGCTTACATGTAGCTCTGCCTTTGGGTCACCAATTCTTGAGCATCACCCATTTTATGCAGTGAGAAAAAAACACCAGAACATCCTATATTGGTTCCCACATAGCTTTCACAACACCTAGGTGGGACCCGAAATACCCCCAGTTTTTCTGTGTCCCTTATTTGAGTGTTGTTTGGGATGCATCTTTTCTATTTGATATAATACTTGAGTAGTAAAAGGAGAGAGCTTTATTAATATATAAAGGTGGGTGTGGGACTTTTGAGTCGTCTCAACAAGAAGCTAGTGTTGGTGACACTTTCCATTGGCTAGTTTGAAGGTTTGTATTGGTTTGTAGCAAGTGCTATGGGGAGGCAGCCTTGCTGTGACAAACTTGGAGTGAAGAAAGGTCCATGGACTGCTGAGGAAGACAAAAAGCTGATAAACTTCATTCTCACCAATGGCCAGTGCTGTTGGCGTGCTGTTCCCAAGCTTGCTGGTCTTCGCCGTTGTGGTAAGAGTTGTCGTCTTCGCTGGACTAATTATCTGAGGCCTGACTTGAAGAGAGGCCTCCTCACACAGGCAGAAGAACAGCTTGTCATTGATCTCCATGCCCGTCTTGGCAACAGGTTATCAATATTTCTTCTTTTTTCACTACCTCACCTTCAACCAACCACACTGCCTTCTATAAATTTCAACAAAAAATATTACATGCTCCACTACCCTATCATCTCTGCTAATATCCATGTAACACAGGTAACTACATTTTCAAAACACCAAGAGGTATACTAGTAACTTGTCGCTTTAGCTTGGTTTCTGCTTCAAACAAGTTTAAAGTCCTAGTCTTTACATGCGTATATGTTCAAGAAGGTACTTGCATTTGAAATCATGTTTTTAAGCTGGATAACTTAAGCAAAGTGATTAAAGGTTTATCATTAGCATACAAACGTACAAGGAGGACACGGTAAAAGTGGAGTAAATAGTGCATGCGTGCGTGAAGTGTTTCTACAAGGTTACAAATTACTGTGTTTGATGTATTTATAATAATAGTTTCTAGTTTATACTAAAAGTATATAAAATTTAAAGTCATAAAAGTATGATAAATTGATAGCACGCAAAAGTCAATAAACTTAAAGATGATTGTTGAGTAAAGAATAATGACGTATTCTTATCAGTTAGGGGATAATTCCTCACTTGAAGCTATCTATGCGGTTTGTTTGATATGGGTACTTACCTTTGGGACTAAGAAAGAGCCCTACAATGTTGGGACTTAACTTACGGAAGGGGTCGTGAGTTTTGTTGGACACGTGAGTGATTGTTGTAGTTTGTCTGTCTCAGGTGGTCCAAGATTGCTGCCAGGTTACCAGGAAGAACAGACAACGAGATTAAGAATCACTGGAACACACACATCAAGAAAAAGCTCCTTAAGATGGGTATTGATCCTGTTACTCATGAAACTCTCAACAAAGAAGCCACATCACAGAATAGTTCTTCCCCTGCAGAGCATCTGTCACAGGTTGATAATATTAATATCCATCAGGTTAAGGAAAATGGTGTGGCTATCAACTCGGAAGAGAATTCCACCTCATCACCAGCTGAAAATTCTTCGGGGGAGGAATCCCTTTTGATGGATAGCATTTGCAGTGATGTGTCTTTGATGAACAGCATGTGGCTGGATGAAACTCCTCTTATGGACACGTTATGGGACACTACACCTAAATTAGAGAATGAAAAATTGCCAATGTGGGAGGACAATTGTTCTTGGTTGTTGGACTGCCAGGATTTTGGAATTCATGATTTTGATTTTAATTGCTCCAGCGAGATTGAATCAAATGCACTGCAAACTCTAGACCTGGACAGAAAAGAACTTTAGAATGCAGTCCATCTAGTAAAGTAAGTTATTCTTAAGAAACATAGCTAAAAAATATGTACTGAGATAAAATGGGAATAAATCCTCTGGTGTCCATGTCACGTTCAAATTTTGTGTTTATATCTTTCTTGATGAATGATAAGGTCTCCTTGATTATCTGTCAAGAATGTGATACACAAGATATTTGAACGAGATACTGTTATGTTAAAGTTTGACACAAGAGGATTGCAAAAACACCATGGACTTAAATTTAGGTTCTTGGTGTTTAATTTTTATCTAGCTATTGTGTTGCATAAAACTCCTGGAAGGTGTACTATACAAACCTTTTCTCTTATGAGGATAGTCACCAACCCAATCATACAAATGATTCCGAACATAATCCCCCAAATACCGCATTAAGTGGATTCTTGTAAATTGTAAATGATGTAATCTTTTGTGTATGGTAGGCACAAGAAAATGGAAGATGGCAAAAAACTACTGGATTTTGTAATTGTGTAAGTTATTGTACATAGATGTTCAGTCTGAAAATCCTGTTAAAATCTTCTTTTTATTGTGCTTATAAATTCTGCAATAATTTTCTGATTTTCTGGTTTGTCTCAAAGAGAGATGAAAATGATGACTTTGGTTGACCATGGAATCCACGAATGAGTATAACATTTTTGGCATTGTAATTGTAAAGAAACATAAGGGTGGAGCGCATGTTTTGTCATGCAGATGAGTGCTTGAATGCTATCATATCCACCACAAGCTGACAAATGATAACATCACCCTCTCATTGTCGTCCACTCTTCCTCACCTTTTGCTATTTCATCACTTTCCTTTCTTTAATTATGCAGCAAGGCAAATTACCTTTTCAGAAATACACCAAACTATGTTCTAAAAGAAAAATGTCATCATTTTTTGTCAATAAAACTAATCAAAGGATTTTTACTGAAGATGTCAGCATTGGATAAAGAAATAGCACTTTGAAGAACATTTTGATTCATCGTGCATCCTGGAACCTGGTAGCACTCCCATTAGCTTAACTGGTGAAGTACTTAGTGGAGTTAATCATTATAACATTTTAGAAAGCAAACAACACCATTAGGCCGATTCACTCCATAAAGTAACCCCTGCTCAGGGATTTTTATTTTTCATTTCATATTTTATGTTATCTTCTGGGATTGTTCCAAAGCTCTGGAATTGGTGGAACTTTGAACACCTGTCCTATCCTATACTTTGCCATTAGCATTTATGGATTAAAGATACTTTTAGTTAGATAAATAAGAATTATTTCAAAGTGTGGTATATGGGAAATCACAATCAAATACTTCTTACTAAATAATCTAACTTATCCATTATCACAATAAAATCTTAAATTTATAATAAATACAATCATTTATCTCTTTATCTTATACTTATATTTATAAGTTTTGAGATAGACTTATAATTAGTAAAGTTGTAATCAAAGTCCAATAATTAATAAATAAGACTAATCTCTAAACTTGATTATAAGTTGGGTTTAAGGTTTGTTAAAATTTGTGACCACTTGATGATGTTATTTTCAGATGTAGTTCTTATCCGTGCTTATATATGATATAAAAATTTATTTATATTTAAAATTTTGATACATTTCTATTTTCAAACTTTAAAATTTTTGTAGTTATTAACAATATTTTAGAATGACATTAAAAATATTAAGCGAAGTAAACAACTTAAACGTTAAAAAAAAAACTTTAAATTAAAAGATTATACATTATATTAAGGATTGGATGGTATTATTTTGACAATGAATAAACTTGTATACATATTTTATATTTACTATTTTACTTCTTAATTATTTTTTTTATAAATACAAAAGTCAATTTTTTTTAATCATCAAAATATTCTTGAATATAAATTGTAAACGGGTGGGAGTAATGTCGAAAAGAAAGACTTCAATCAAAAGAAAATTAGTATTTATTCATTTTAAATTAATTAATTAGTCAAAGACAGAAAAAAAATCATGCTTATTTGGTAAAGGTACTTAAAAAAAAAACTCATCTAATTTTAAAAACTACTATGTAAAAAAAATGTTGAACACCCTCAAAGATTATATATCCTTACTGTCTCCAAAAAATAAACATTAATCTGAAAAACCTTAAACTAAGATTCGAAAGATCTAAGTGACAGGGAGAACGCAGTACAATTTCCTTAAACTAACAGCTCTGACATTATTTTCAGTTAACCAGGGACCAACAAACTCTAAAAATCCTGTGATTTCACCTTCATCCAAACACTCCCATTCCTACTCCTTTCATTCTTCCAAGAGTTGTACACCAATATAGCCACTTTTTTTTTTTCCTTTCAATTTCTTCAACTCACCAACCCCAATTTCTCAAACCCAAGGCCTCTGAGCTCCCCCTGCTTTTGTGTTCTGAGCATTGAGATCCTCCGGGTAATTTATCTCCTTCACGAATTCAGCATCTTATCTTATCTTATCTATGTGCTTCATTGCCCCTTGGACCTTTTTTTTTGCTTATCTATTTACACAAAATTGTATTTCTTTTTTCCATTTTTCCACTTTCGATGTGAACGGATTTTGTCCATATAGGCCAATGTATTGTGATTTTTTACCTGTCGTGAGATCGAGTGTCTCCTTGTAATGAATCATGAGTGTTAACCAAAAGACAAGGTTATTGATTTTATTTATTCCTTCAGGTTCTTGTGCAACCCTAGGTGATGCTGAATCTTTACAAGCTGATGCGAATTTATATTTTTCTGGTAGTTGTTATTGTTGTTGTTATGAAACTCAAAGTCCATTTTTTGTTTGCTGAGTTTATGTGATCCTGGATCACGTATAATCTAAGTTGTATATAGCTAAGCTAGGGATCTTTCACATTTGACTGCTAGAATGCAAAGTATGTTGTGTTGTTGACGTGCTCATCCACACCATTTCTCTCCTACCACCTTATTGGGAAGGATATATATGTAATCAATAACAGGTTGAGAGTATCTCGTGAAATCTGTTTCTTTGTTTCAAAATAGCAAGGATATCCTATAATCCAATGCTTGAGAATGAAAAGTAGAGAATTGTCACTTTTGGAAAGGTCAAATGGGAGGGAAAACGGGAATCAAATTTATCAGACGGGTTTGCTTGAGATTGAGCAATTTGGAATTTGGAACTGAAATTAGATACAAGACATTCCCCTATTAGTGGGAGGCACTTAATTCGAACACATTTGTTTATGCAAGAAGACAATTGACATGCAATACTTGCACTTGTGGTTAGTTAATTGTTGGAAATCCAAGTGTGATTTTAAGTATCACATTGAATAGAAATGATAAAGTGAATAAAGACTCATTAACTATTGTCTTAAGGTTTTTGATTGAAAATAGTGTTAATTCTTTACGTGGTTGGACTCGGATCTCATTATTGTTTTTATGTCTTTTCAGTGAACTTCCTCTCTTGATAGATCTAATATTGATCTATTAATTTGAACCAATCTTTAAAGCAGGCAAGCAGTTGGTTGTAAAACAATTGGATGTATTTTAATCTTCTTACTATTTGCTTGTTATCAGTGATTCTTCTCTCAATGTTGCTCTCTTCCTATAGTCTTCTTTATTCTTTACAGAACGCGGAAGTACACTGTAGATTTCTTCTTTTGTTTGACTATTTGTAATTTTGGTTCCATTGTTTGTAGTACTGCAGAAAGTTATTGTTGATTATCCTAGAGCAAGATGAAGTTTGCATGCGTCGTAGACAGATGTTATGGTTATCGTAAGATTCTGTTATGCTGTGTTTAATGCGTTAGATTAATTACTGCTTTTATTTTGGTTGTTACAATAAATCATACACCATTTTATTAACTACATCCATCTTGTTGGGCTTACTTAGTGGTGATTCTTCTTCAGTAACTTTTTAGTCCTTTCCCATGTTTATATTTTGAACTTATTTGAACATGACAAGATTTTACAACAATCTTATTAAGTAAATGTGCATTAATAGATAATGGTCCGTGGAAGAGATGCCTGTTGGGAACACTGTGTCCTGGTTGACGCAACTAAACAAAAGGTCAGATGTAATTATTGTCAAAGGGAATTCAGTGGAGGTGTATACAGGATGAAATTTCACTTGGCTCAAATTAAAAACAAAGATATTGTTCCATGCACCGAAGTTCCAACTGATGTACGAGACCATATTCAAAGTATACTAAGTACACCCAAGAAACCAAAAACTCCCAAGAAACATAAGGCAGATCAAGCTGCTATTTCAAATGGTCAACAGAATAGTTCGTCTGCTAGTGGTGGATTGCACCATAGCCATGGGTATAGTGGACAGAATGGTATTGCTTGTCCATCTTTATTATTTCCACTTCCTTCGCCATGTGCCCAGCCAATAGTGGATGATGGCAAAAAGCAAAAGCAGGATGATGCTGATAGAAAACTTGCCATATTTTTCTTCCAGAATTCTATTCCTTTTAGTGCTGCTAAATCCATGTATTATCAGGATATGGTGGACGCCATAGCTCAGTGTGGGGTAGGCTATAAAGCACCAACTTATGAGAAATTAAGGTCTACTCTTTTAGAAAAAGTGAAAGCTGATATTCACAATGATTATAAAAAATACAGGGATGAGTGGAAAGAAACAGGCTGCACGGTCTTATGTGATAACTGGTCTGATGGTAGGATCGGATCACTTGCTGTGTTTTCTGTTGCATGCCCAAAAGGAACGTTGTTCTTGAAGTCGGTTGATGTTTCAGGTCATGAACATGACAGTACTTACTTGTTTGAGCTTTTGGAGTCAGTTGTGCTGGAAGTTGGTTTAGAAAATGTTGTTCAGGTTATCACAGATGCCAGTGCTGGCTATGTTTGTGCTGGAAGGCTTCTCACAGCGAGGTATAGTTTTTTGTTTTGGTCTCCTTGTGTCGCTTATTGTATAGATAAGATGTTAGAGGATATTGGTAGACAAGATTGGGTTAGCACAGTCCTGGAAGATGCAAAGACAATCACACAGTACATTTATAGTCATGCCTGGATTCTGAATATAATGAAAAAGTTTACAGGTGGAAAGGAATTAATCAGACCAAAAATTACTAGATTTGTCACTGATTTCCTTTCCTTGAGATCTATAGTGATGCAGGAGGATAATTTAAAGCACATGTTTTCTCATTCAGAATGGTTGTCTTCCATGTATAGCAGACGTCCAGATGCACAAGCCATTAAGTCATTGTTATATTCGGATAGATTTTGGAAGCATGCGCATGAAGCTGTGAGTGTTTCTGAGCCACTGGTTAAACTCCTAAGGATGGTTGATGGGGATATGCCTGCTATGGGTTATATATATGAAGGAATGGAGAGTGCAAAAGTTGTGATCAAGGCCTATTATAAGGGAGTCGAAGAGAAATACCTCCCAATCTGGGAAATTTTTGATCAAAGATGGAATATTAAACTTCCTTCATCACTACATGTTGCGGCTGCATTTCTTAACCCTTCAATTTCTTACAATCCAAACTTGAAGAAAGATTTGAGGATGAGAAATGGGTTTCAAGAAGCCATGCTGAGGTTGGCAACTACAGATAAAGATAAAATGGAAATTACCAAAGAACTTCCTACTTACATCAACGCCGAGGGTGCACTTGGGACTGACTTTGCTATCTTGGGAAGAACACTGAATGCCCCTGGTATGGCTCTTTGAAAGAATGTGTTGTTTTATATTTGAGATAACTTTCTGTTTTCCTTTTCTCATTTGATCAAGCATCTTGCGTTTTTGGTCTTCTGACATGCTTTTGCTTATTTACTATTATGGATGTCTAGGGGACTGGTGGAATAGTTATGGTTATGAAATCCCAACGCTTCAGAAAGCTGCAATGAGGATACTTAGCCAACCTTGTAGTTCCCTTTGGTACAGATGGAACTGGAGTACTTTCCAAAACATACATAATAAAAAACAGAACAGGATGAAGCTGGAAAAATTTAGTGATTTGGTTTTTGTGCATTGCAATCTTTGGTTAAAAACCATTTTCCGACGTAGGGAAGCAAAATCTGGGGCCGTTATCTATGATGAAATAGATTGTAGCTGTGAATGGCCCTCTGAGATAGAATGTTTGCCCCCACTTATGGATGATTCGTGGTTGGACGATCTTCCCCTTCAATGCAGAGGAAGTCCTTAGCACTGTGAGGTAGGGACAAAATTAAGCTAATCGTGTGCTATAATTCTCTACATTTAGATAATTGTTGAAATTTGTTTATAGAAATGTACAGCTAATCCCTTTACCTTTACTTTCTTTGTATAATATAACTTCCAAAGCAGTTTATTTCTCATCCATTGTATTTTCTAATGTACTTCTATGTATCTTTATTACCAACTACTATGAAGCCAATCTCTTTTGGTTCGGAATAATCAATATTATCTATTTTGTTTTCGGTACTGTAAACACCGGGTAAGTCAATTAAAAAATAAAAAAATAAAAATTAATGGTAGATAAAGAAAATAAACTAAAATAAAATAAATTTTGTTATATATATATATATATATATATATATATATATATATATATATATATATATATATATATATATATATATATATATATATATATATAATTTTCAAACTTTAATTTAGCTTAAGAATTCAAGAGTTTTATGTATATATTCATTTCCTCTTTGTTTTTCATACTCTCCACAAAACATATTACTAGAAAATAATTTTAAAATATTGTATATTTTTTTATATGTGATAATTTGAATAAATATTATATCAATAATTATAAGCAATATTCTGATGACAATTAAAAATAATATTTTGACATTATACTATAATTTATTGCATTAATTTTTTTATAAAAAAGAAAAATATAATCTTAAAAATTGATAAATTTTTTTATAATAATTATAATCAATATCTTATTTAATTTAATTATTTTTACAATTAAGATTTTTTTTTTATTTTGTTTATTGTCAATTAATTCACTCACTATAATATTATAATACGTATATATAATTAACATAAAAACTAGAAAGAAACATATAAAATAATAAAAGTATAGAAAGAGAGGAGAAAAATATAGAAGAAAATAAATTATCACATAAAGGGTAACAAACAATAGTAATTTCGCTACAGTTTTTCTTAAATGTTAGGTTCGTTTACAAATGCAATGCAATTAATACAATTATTTTTCCTTCGTGGACATGGTTTATACAACATAAAAAAACTGACAATCAATGAGTGCCCTAAAACATGGCTACAGCTGGCAAACAAAAATAATAAGATAGTCTATAGTTTAAAATATTTCTTCAAGGTAAAATTATAAACTGCAGTCAAAATTACGTATAAAATTTATTTTTGAAACGTTAATTTTAGGATTTGTGGTTTAGTAGCTACTTGATTGCTGAAAAATTGACCTATGTTGATTGCTTATCGATGAGCAAAGTTTGTATGATCAAAAACGTTTCTTAAACCATATAAACTCTAATCAATCTTTTGGAATGCTTAAATCTATTTAGATTATCTAAAACTTTAACCAAACCCTTCGGATACTGAATCCCAACCAAGATAAGAGCTCGGTATCCAAATCGAACAGCATATAGAAGTCTACTTCCACAGTCTTCACTACGCAAGTAAAAAAAATATACAGTCATAGCAAATACACACAATCAAATAAAACATATAAAAGTTCAGTCATGAACAAAAGACAACGGAAACCTAAAATATGTATAGCTTAAACAATAACTATACCATGAGTCAAAAAGGCTTACGAGCTGCCACAAGCATCTCTCATCTACAACAGAACATGCGAGGGTTGGAACAAATTGAATTGATATCACGTATCAATAACCCGCAATACTCACAAAAGAGAAGTGAAGTGACAGCAGGGTGCAGCAGATATACAAAATACGACACAAATATGTCACGGCAAGAGCAGAAATGTAAGGCCACACAGTACTAGGTAAAACGCATGATGAGAAATTCACATAAAACTAAACTTGCAAGCAGACAGGCAGACAGACAAACACATGCAAGCAAGGAAGAATAATCAATCAAATCCCAGCTCATAATCATTTTTCTGTTCACGAGAATCATCAACAAAAAGTTTAGGAAGTTCCAAAAGCATCATATTAGAGTTTATCCGGACATGGAGTGGACAGTTATTCAACACTACAATTATCTTTAGATACCATACAGTTCACTGCTGCTACTGTCTTGGATGCTCAACATTTCAGAGGTAATTATGAATTTATCGCTACAAAAATAGAGAATTCAAACCCACCAATTCCTGCAGAAGGGGGTCGGATGATGACTCACAAATCATTGTCGACTCCAAGCGAAACTCGAGAAAAACATAAATGCAACAAGCACGCAGACATTTATAGTGTACGAATTTTACACGAACTGAGATTTCATTATTTGGTAAGCTTGTAGTAACGCTAGCTCGGTCTAATTCATCATTTGACTTCGCTCGAAATCGGAACCAGGTTTGATCCAACAAGGGAGAAAAGCAGTGATACCGAAACAACGGAGAAAAGAGAGAAGAACACTGAAAAGAGATTCCTACTACTTAGCGACCATTCTGGCAATGAAATCCTCGTAGCGGATCTTGCCATCGGAGCCGACGTCGACTTCCCTGATCCACTCGTCGAACTCGGAGGGCTCCANCTTCTCGCCGATGTTGGTGAGGATGTGTCGGAGCTCCGAAACGGAGACGAAGCCGGTGGAATCCTTGTCGAGGACCTTGAAGGCGTCACGGAGTTGGCGATCGAAGGGTTCGGGTTTCATGTGTTTGACCATGAGATCAAGGAATCGGGGGAAGTCGAATGGGGCAGTGAGATTCTCTTCGGCTACGATGGACTTTAGTTGGGCCTGGGTTGGGTTCCCTCCGAGTGACCGCATCAGGATCCCGAGCTCCGAAGGCGCGATCCGACCGTCGCCGTCTGTGTCGAATAGAGAGAAAGCCTCCTTCATCGCAGAAACTTGGTCATCGCTCAGATCCTTACCCATCTTCGATTTCCTTCTTTCAACTTCTTTTCTCTTTTTTTCCCTTCTGTTCTCTTCTCTTCTCTTCTGAGCTACATTGTATTCAAATTGAAATTGAAAAGAAAATGCTTTTCTCCTCAGATATGATGATAATAATAATAATTAATGGGTCGCATGCTATTTTTGCCGCCTTCTAATTCGCTCAGCTTAACGACGTCGTTGTACTCACGTAAGTTCTGTAAGCAGTTTTCTATAATTGGGCCCGTAGAAGTAAGCCCTGAAATGAAATAAAATTTCTAGGTCGTATTTAAATTGAATTTTGTTTTAATCACTCTTGGTTCGCTTATTCATTGGGTTATGCAATTTCTGATTGCACCAACTTTGTTTTTACCTTTTTATTTTCTTGACAATTGGAATAGAATCAAAACCATTGATCAACAATTTACGGACAGTGATGATTGTGTTTGTTTAACAGTATAAATTATATTGAGTGGTGTTGGTTTTTTTATTTGGAGAAAATGAAAAAGTGAAGAAGAAAATGATGATAATGAAAGTGAATTATGTTTAGTTGGCATGAGAAGCATTTGAAGATTTGATTGGTAATAATGTGTGGTGAAGGACAAAGCCCATAAAAGTGTACAGACCAAGCCTATCAAAATGCGCCCATTAGACAACTGTAATCACTAAGAAGCGCATGCCTAGTACACAAAATCCTTCCCCTGAAAAATAAAATAAAATATTTTTTTCCTGTTAGTCAGGTTTGTTTGATATGGTAAATAGACAAAAATAATACAACCTAAACATGCAGACTAGCGTTCAGAGGTAGCACTCAATGTTAGACTTCTTACGGCTTAGCCTCATTCTTCTTATAAAAAGTTGCCTTAGCGACACTCTTTTATCACTCAATTTCATGTAATTAAATTGATCTAGACTTGTATTGAAAATATGGCACTTAACACCAAAGCATTCGAAAAAATGAATGTTCAGCTATAAAAGGAGTGCTCAACAATTTAAAACTAAAATGTTTACAAACTTACATAATCAAAGCTTGTACTCAACATCCAACTAGCATCACTCAGTGTTATATGGTATTAAAACATACTCAGATTCATGATTTAAGCAAAATGAAACCTAATCAATTGCTTAAACTGGTATTCATTATTTAAATTGGTATTCTTTTGTCAGATAAACGGTTCAATATAGATTTATATCTTAAAACTTATATTAATTTATACAATTTCTTATTTAACTTTGAATTATTAAATACTTAACTCGGAATTACATTACAGAAAAAGAAAAAAATATTTGGCATTTGTATTAATTTAATTTAATATCATTTAAAAAGCTCTATCATGGTTTTACTTATATATATTGAACAACAAACCTGCTAAAATTGATAATGATTTATTGCTAGATTAAATTCTCCTGAATTGATAGATGCAAATTCAAATGACATTTGTATTCCAATTATTATTATTTTATGCCTGGTTGATAAAAAATTGATTAAAATCAATGATTGTATAAAGGTTTTTTTATATCATTATTTAATCCTATATTCCGTTAAAAAGACAAAATTATTTATTTTTCAAATAAACACTTCTAAAATCTTACTTAATATCATTATAAAATAATTTGACAACGTAAACAGCAAATTAAATCTAAACTCTACCAAAGTTATATTAGTTAAGACTAGTGAAAACACGATTAGTATCACTTTTTATTTGTTTATGTTTTTTATGATTATAAATTTGTTATATACTATGAAAATCTATTTATAAAAATTAAGGCAATATAATAAGATTATACAAAAAAAAAGTAATATGTATAAAAAATTAATATTATTTTATTATATATTTATTATTAGTATTATTATCATTAGATACTGTTTGCTTAAAATAATATCTTTATTTGAGTTAGACATACCAAAGCGTGATGGTATTAATTTCTCATTTAATTTTTTTTAATAAATTAAAGTTACAGAAAATTTTATATATATAATTGGTCGTTGTTAACATAAAAAGTTATTTGACAGGATATGATGTTAATTTGGTGTAGAAAAGCGACTAAAAATGTTCATCTAGATGGTTCCTAGAATTTATTTATGTAAGAATGAATGAGTTTGAATTGTTATTTTTTTTCTCTCAATCAAGTCGAGAGAATGGTGGAAGAATGCGAGAGGCTCCACCATGCTTCCATCAGAGACATCATTTTCATATTCTTAATGGCAGCTACAGTGACAAACCAGAACGTGACAGAGACTGTCCTCCATTACTTTTTCTTCATAAATATCTTATTCATGCCACAAAAATATTTCATAACCCAACAATAATCTGTTAACATTAGAATATCTTCTATATATAGTATCAAAAGTAAACTTAACCTCGTCTCCGAAGCATTATTATTTTTGTTTTGTATTTGTAAAAATATATATATATTTTAATCTGATTAGAATTGAAAACACACATAGGGTTTGGCAAGAAAAAAAGGAAAATAACAAATTGATCCAGCTATGCTATCTTTGTAGGGTATTATTTGTATGACAACCCATCCATAGGTTGTGGTATGTGTTGATAGATAATGTTGTCAGTATCTTTTCCATCGTGGGGTTTATTGTGATAAAAAAATTATAAATAATAGTTTATAGAAACATTTTATATTTCTTATAATTCTCATTATGAGCCTTCATTTATCTTTTACTATAATTATAACTATAAATGTGTGTTTCATCTATAATAAAAATTAAATTATTTTATTGTGTAAATACTTTTATATGTATCGTGTTAATCTTGTTTTCTGGGGAAAATCCCAGTGCCAGAAACAGTTGTGTTTTTGTCTGTTTGCATAACCTTGTCAAAGAGTTTATTTTAGAAGAGGTTGGAATGCAGTTGAGATTTGAAAATTGGAGAGTAGTCTAATTAATCTGTCAACTCTCTCTTTCATATACAATTCCCTTACAAATTAGTATTATCCAGCATTATAATTAATAAATAATCAGTCACCCTTAATTTATGGAGACAGGACTAAATGACACTTAAGAATCTTTCATTTTCTTCTATTTTTAAATAAAATTATATTTATGTCAGTTTTAGTATTTAAATAGATAGTGACATTCTTATGTAATTATTTAAATAGTATTTACTCTCTTTACTTTATTTGAAAAAAATGTCAGACAATAACTTAACTAAGAAATTAACTTTTAAGTTTTTAAAATGTCAAACTAAAAATATTACAAATAAAACAAGAGAATTATTAAAGATATAAAATAAACAACGTAATTTCCTTCACTGTTAGCTGTAAAGTTCCAATAATAGGTGCCAAAAGTTAGGTTAAGGGTAGGTTACTTTCCTTGACCCAGAAACTCTTTAAATATGAAAAAAAAAAAAAAAAAAAAAAAAATATATATATATATATATATATATATATATATATATATATATATATATATATATATAAAGGGTGGGTTAATTTGATTTTTTTTTTTTTGAATTACTGCAATGGACACGTAATCCATAGTAGAAACAGTGTGGTTGAGGAAATAGTCAAAGGTGGTGGGGCTGTAATACCCACATAATTAATTATTCAGACTTTAATTGGACGATACAAAAATGTTTGAGAAACAAGAAGTGAGAATAATAATAAGTGGTATGTATGATTAAAATCCTATTTCCCCCCGAAAACCTTCTTCTCTTGCAACAGTCGTTGATGATGCAATATGAACCCTGCTTCTCACTGTCACCAACTAATCAAAACTTACTTAATATGCATCCTTTCTCAGTATATCCTGTTTCTCCGTCTATAACCACTAACTAACAAACTTTCACTCTAACAAGTTGACCAACATGTTACATTATTTACGGCCACATTTAAAAACCAAACTCAAACTTAGATTATTCAAACTACAGATAAAAGCTCACACTCGTGTGAGCTCTTTCTCCTTCCAAATTCACACTCAAAAACCAGATATGGAAATTACTCGCCTTCTTTCTCTGTTTCTTCTGATTTCGTTTCTCATTCCTCGTATGGTTCTTGGAACTGCCGAGCTTAGAGCTCTGATGGAGTTGAAGTCCTCTCTGGACCCAGATGGCAAGATCCTAGCTTCGTGGATCAGTGACGGTGATCCATGCAGTGGCTTGTTCGAAGGGGTTGCGTGCAACCAGAACCAGAAAGTGGCCAACATCTCCTTGCAGGGAAAGGGTCTTTCGGGCTGGCTATCTCCAGCACTGGCTGAACTCAAATGCTTGTCAGGTTTATACTTGCATTATAACAACCTTTCTGGTGAGATACCCCCACACATTTCAAATCTCACTGATCTGGCTGATCTCTATCTCGACGTGAATAGTTTATCTGGAACTATTCCTCCTGAGCTCGGCAACATGGCTAGTCTCCAAGGTAAGCTATGTACAATTGTTTTCGTATGAAGGTTTTTCAGAGGTTTAATGTTACGAGATAAGTTGTTGCGAGTCTTGAGTTTATTCTGTATGAACAAGATGCCTCTAGTACTGCAAATCGCTGGTGGTTATGTAAGTTTCTTGAAATGAACCGAATTGATAGTTGTCCTTTTTTACTTTTTTTTAGTGCTGCAGTTGGGTGATAACCAGTTGGTGGGGAATATACCGACACAGATGGGTTCGTTAAAGCAGCTTAGTACTCTTGCTTTGCAATATAACAAGTTAACTGGTCAAATTCCCCTTAGCTTGGGGACGCTAGAGAAGTTAAGAAGGCTAAATTTGAGCTTCAACAACTTTAATGGTACTGTTCCGGCAACACTAGCACATCTTGAACATTTGGAAGTTCTAGACGTTCAGAATAATTCTTTATCAGGAATCGTTCCTTCGGGTATGTCCCTATCCTCCTTTACTTGTAACGAAGTTAACTTATTTTCCTCGCATTTCTCTTTGTATCTTTTAGTGTATTGTGTATACTGATTAAAGTTTTGATGATGAAAATGAAGCATTGAAGAAACTTGGGGAAGGTTTCCAAGGTGCAAACAATCCGGGTTTATGTGGAGTCGAGTTTTCTACTTTGAGAGCTTGCAACAAAGATCAGAATTTAAACGTCAACCATATTGATACCTTGGATCGAGATCAACCCAAAAAGGCTCTTCCAGAGCCTGCAAATGTTCAGTTGCATTGTGATCACACCCATTGTTCAAAATCAAGGTTTCCTCAAATTGTCATCACTGCAGGTGTTATAGCTGTTAGTCTTACATTCGTATGTGCTGGGTTTTTGACATTCTTCAGATACCGCCGTCAAAAGCAACGGATCAGCAATACATCAAGTTCTTCTTCTCAAGGGAAACTTGGTCCTTACCAGCCTAAAGAGTTGTACACAAAAAGTCCTTCTGCACTTGTTAATATTGAGTATTATAGTGGGTGGGATCATTTGTCTAACGGCCAAAACGCTGATGCCGGTGGGTTATTGAATGACTATCTAAGTCAATTCAGGTTTAATGTAGATGAGGTTGAATCTGCAACACAGTATTTCTCGGAAGCCAGTTTACTTGGTAAGAGCAAATTCTCAGCAGTTTATAAAGGAGTTATCAGAGATGGTTCTCTTGTTGCTATCAGAAGCATCAGCGTGACATGCTGTAAAACCGAGGAAGCCGAATTTGTAAAGGGGTTGAACTTACTAACCTCTCTGAGACATGAAAACCTTGTTAGGCTGAGAGGTTTTTGTTGCTCAAGGAGTAGAGGTGAATGTTTCCTTATCTATGACTTTGCCACCATGGGTAACCTTTCCCGATATCTTGACTTGGAAGATGGAAGTGACCATGTGCTCGAGTGGTCCAAAAGAGTTTCTATCATCAACGGCATTGCAAAGGGTTAGTTGCTGCTATTTACCTACCTATTGAGCAAGACTTAAATACGCATCACATGTGTTATTGGTCTTGTTATCTTATCAAAATCGGTATTTCATCTCAATAAAGTCTGCCAATTTTAGTTACTGAAATGAAAGCAACAGTTATAAGATGAAATGGTGATTTTGATGGGATAACATCACACTGTACCTGTATGTATCTAGATTTTTTCCTTACCTGCATTCTCTTGAAGCATACGGTACGGAAGAAAATTTTCCTGCCAAACATGAAAATTCCAGTGATGTCCTATATGCAAATGAATTAGAAGTGACAAACTAGTTCAGTAATAATCATTGTGAAGAGAAGACATTGGACGATACTGATTATTACAATTCAAATATTCAAACAATTAAGACTGTCTTACAATTCTTAAGTTTAGGAAAACTGAATGGCACGCAGCATCAAATTTATTAGTCTGGATAATATGTGTTTTATGTATGATATTTGCTATTCATTTGACCAGGCATTGGATATCTTCATAGCAATGATGCAAGCAAACCTACAATAGTTCACCAGAATATTTCAGTGGAAAATATTCTCCTAGACCATCAATTTAATCCATTGATCATGGATGCTGGACTACCTAAGCTTCTTGCAGATGATGTTGTTTTCTCAGCTCTTAAAGTAAGTGCTGCAATGGGATACTTGGCTCCCGAATACATTACTACCGGACGATTTACTGAGAAGAGTGACATATACGCATTTGGAGTTATTATTCTTCAAGTTCTGTCTGGCAAGACGACAATAGGTAGTTCAATACGTACAGCAGTTGAGTCTTTCAGGTTTGATGATTCTGTTGATGCCAATCTTAGGGGAACGTATTCAAAATCTGAAGCAGCTACACTTTCAAAGCTTGCAATACAGTGTACTCATGAATCTCCTGACCAAAGACCAACAGTGGTGGATGTGATTCAGGAGTTGAGTGTGTCTTCTGCTCATTTGTAATCATATACTACTACTGTCTATTGTTATTGGGAGACGTTTAGACACTTCCCGATAGTTGGGTTGGGTTTCATATACATGCTACTATTTCTTTGAGCAATATACTTTAAAACTAGCCATTGCCAAATAATTGTGGATCTAAATGGATTCCTTTCCCGTTGTTACGAACTGGGATAGTTGAAATATGTTTTTAATTCAGTTTATTGTAAATTACAGTGTTTCCTGAGGTAATGATCTCAGCCCACTCTCGTGGTTTATAGTTGAATAGCTTGAAATACATTCTTCTTAACACTGAGAGAAACTTTACAGCGAGCTATGTCTGGTCATACGCATGACCATGGAAACTTGTACAACTGAAAAATACGAAAACATAATCGATTATTACTATGAATGTCATGCAAGCGGCGGTGCTTGGAAAAGGCGGCATAATTACTAGCTAATACTTAAACTTCGTATGGTTGAAACAAATGGCAAAGTATTGTTTATGTTAATGTGTGTGGTATAGTATGTTCCTTCCTATAATAATTAGGCAAGCAAACACAATTGTCCTATTTTAAGGTTCTATGAAGAGATAAGTAACATGCAGTCGTATTACTAAGATGAAACTCATTCCGCAGGAAAAATCACAAAAGCTTCCGTCGTTACCGTTCCCTTTTTTTACTGAATACTAACCCACAAGAAGTATTCGGATTATATGAACGCCCCCATTCACAAATTATTGGTAAATATTTGCGCTGTGAACGACGTTGGGCATCCTAGGCAAAAGCAGCGTGCTGTCCATGATCTTGAAGCCATTCAGAAGGCCACCAATCTGGTCTACTAGCGACAACCTTCACATCCTCTTGTCCCTGAATGGACAAGGCATTGGACCCCTTTAAAGCTTCCTCTAATCGCAAGAGCCCCAGACCACGACATCCTAGGACAGTTGTCACTATACCAGCTTTTTTACCGGATGTTGTGTTTATTACTTCTGAGCCTGGAATGACTTCGCTTACTAACTCTGGAATAGCATAAAAGGAATGGCTAAGAGTACATCATTATAATAATATATAACGCCGAAGAAGCCATACACTCGTTGTAGGATTACCTTTCCCATAGTTGTCCAGAAACCTTAGAGGAACTATCCGCTTCCGAATCACCCCCCTGTGATGTGTACGAGCAATGAGTTCTTGGCCAACATAGCAACCTTTATCAAAGCTAATTGCATTAAGGCCTGCAAGATTATACTCCAGCGGTACCGCCTCACCTGGACATGATCACAACATATTTGAGACACCGAGAATTCAACTGAGAATGAGTTTTAATAAGGAAACCAACACACCTTTTGGAATCTCGGTTGATCCTTCAGTCACACCCTTCTCTATTCTCCACATAAGGAAATTCTGTTCATCGGTCTCTTTGTCAACCTCAATGAGAGGGGCTGAAACAGGTAGAGATGAATGAGACTCTTATTGACTAAATATCTGGAGATTTGTCACACTAGTACAAAAGATTGCATGATAAATAGACACATTTTGTTACTAGCAGCGAAGGAATAGCTAACTAACGAATTATATTCGATGGAAAGATCCCTCTGAAACCAAGAGAGGTCAATCTGGGATCCTTGAACCATTGCCACCCATTATCACTCCCATGCGAAGATGACACTGCAGTACTATCCACACCAGCACCCCAGCCAACAGAGGCTGCTTCTGGATCTTCACCATAACGCTGCCAGCATGAGAAATCACTTGAAACATCATCAATGTCAACCTTTGACCTCAACCGGTATCTGCAGCACTAAAATGTTATTGTTTCTGCTCAGAAATAAGAAGCGATAAATCAACAAGGAATAAGATCAACTGCAACCCAAAACCACAACCAAAGCATGAACCGGATTGCTCTGATCACGAAAAAAACAAGATGCCAAGGCAAGTCAAACGATCTACCTATATTCAGAGGCTAAAAAGCTAGTTCATCAGACTTTATAGGATACATGTTTAGTGTAAAATAACCACACTTTATACAATGCATATGCTGTGTAATACAACCGGTATCTGCAACACTAAAATGATAAGGTTTCCGCTAGGAAATAAGAACAGATAAATCAATAGGTGTAGGAAGAAGATCAACTGCAACCAAAAACCACAAGCGAATTATGAACTTGCTTTGATCACGTCAAAAACAACATGCCAAGGCAACACAAACGATCTACTGTGTGCACAGGCTAAACATCTAGTTCATCAGACTTTATAGCATGCATATGCAGTGTAACATAACCACGATAAATGGATGCAATAAAAGGGTATATGAAGGAGCAAAAATAGAGTAGTAGAGATGGGAATTGCGTAACAGGTCCCTATAAAAGAGGCACAGAACAGTTGAGAGGAGGTTAAGCGGTTACTATCAGTTCTTTTCATTGTTTCTTTTCCCTAATCCTATTTGATTCTATCAGTTCTATACCATTCAGTATCTATCAGCTACAGCTTTAAGACAAATGCTAGGACACTAGTTATAGGAAAAAAACCAGAGCATTTATTTTATATATGGAAAACACAAAGATTGTTCAATGCTCTTCAGTGTGTTTGGAAGACTCGTTAGCGGTTGCACCAGGTTAAGCTTGGAGACAAGGATTGAATACAAGAACAATTCTACATTCTTCTACTCGTACTTGCTCCTCTTAAAAATTCACCTAATTAGTAGAGTTTGATTTCTATGTACTTTTCATCTTAAAACTTATATCTGTGAATCAATCAGAATCATGGTAGATATTATAACCCTTTTAAGGCCAAGGATATATAATTATCTTTCCAAGTGCGAATGGCGAAAAAGTAATAAAAATGAATTGCCAAAAATAAAAAAACTAACTGTTAATTGAAAGTGAAGTAACTTCTCTCTCTCTCTCTCTCTCCCTTCCCATACATAACTCAGAGGTGAAGTTGAGAAATTAAGTCTAAATCAAAGCAATGGCGCGAAAAGAATCAATGATACATTGATACATAACAGAGCAAATAAACCAAACTAAAATAAAGAAAGATTAAACTCACTTGTTGAAGGTTTGCAACAATTCATCCAACACAGAAGCATCCACGTCAGCAAACAAATGAAAGGGTTCATCGGAGTTGGACTCTGGAGCAGAGCCGGTGTTATCGAGCTTGGTGTCCCTCGTGGGAGGCTTATAGAGAAAGAGGTCGTAGAGGAATCTCCCTTGAGGGGTCAATAAGGCAGCATATATAGGAGGAATCGACGTAGCAGGTACGTTCGGCGTGGGCAAGTTTTCAGTTTTGTCACCAATGGGGTCACCCAACCTCCGTACATCGTTGGTAAGGAGGCCCTGTAGGAACTTGAGGGTGTCAGGCCCGCGGAACCGTATAACGGAACGGGACTTGAGAAGAGAGCCCAGGGGCCCGACACCTTGGACCTGACTTTCGCAACGATTACCAAACCTCTTCCAAGTTGTGAGGTGAATGCCTCTGCAACGGTGGGCAAGGTATTTGGGCAATGCTACACGATTCATGGAGATTGGCGATTGTAGAAAAAGCAGGAGAAGATGGTAAAGTAGAAGAAGGTGATGACAGAAAGGAGGTTGGGTTTGGCTGTGTGCGTGGGTTGTTGGAAGGTGGACACGTTGCTAGAGATGGATAGGTGTTCGATGAAAGTCGTGTGAGGGAATCCACTCGTCCGCTCCTGACCAGGCTAGACCCTTTACTCAACTTCGCGTGGCTTCTTACATTTACTTGTGTGTACGCTAAGTTTTTAAGGAAAATTCTTTTACCCTGTGAAATCAATCACTCTGTAATGAACCGTTCTTCTTTCAAGGTTGAGGATTAATACTGTTACACTAGATGGGGAGTAAATATCTTCGAGGTTTCTTTCCACTGATTTGTGCTGATTCGCACATATATTCGAAGGAGAAGGGTTGAATTTCATCATCACATTGGTGTAGGTGAAGGGATTAAAGAAAAAGACAACTGAGCATAAATCATTTTATATGAATGCCTTCGTTTTTAATTGAATTTCTTAACTTGTATTTAAATTTTGATTGTGTAGGTGAAATGCTTTTGAATATGCTGGCAGAAATAATATTAATTGTTAAATAAAGACTTTTGAAAAAAAATATATGATAAGAATAGTGATAAGAATATTGATAATAATAATATTATTAATAATAATTACATTTTATTTTACAGTAATTTTAATTATAATGAAAATTTTGTAATCTAACAATTTTATTTACTAAAATGTTTTTCTCTACCATATTAAATTATTCACACACTTTAATAAATTTTATTTTTAAATTTTCTCACACCCACAAAATTGTAATCTTATATTTAAATTTAGAATTAAATATATTTTCGTTCTTTAACTTTTAATTAAAATTGAAATTTGTTTATCTTTAAAATGTTAATCCAATTTAATTTTTTAATTTTAAAAATTGTATGAATTGAATTTTTTAATCAAATTTTATTAAATTAATTTATGTAGTGTTTAAAATATGTTTTATTATAATATTATTATAATATTTGAATCGTTTACCTTATTTAACATATTTTATTTTAATATTATATGAGAAACGTTTTTAACATATCAAATAAATTTAAAAAAAAAGTTAAAAAAACTAAATTAATATATTTCATAAGTTATTAAACTAAATTAATCAAAATTTTGAATAAAATCTAATTTCAATTTTCAATTAAAAAATAAAAAACTAAAAAAATATTTAACTCTTAAGAAAAATTATATATTTATTTGTCAAATCATTTACAAACTTTATTTTAAAATCTATTACTTTTGCTTCTTAATCTTTTAAAACAAATAACACATGAGACTATACTTTCTTTTTGAGAGATTATTGTAGGATGAGTGAATTAATGAGTTTAAAAAAGAACTAATGATAAAATAATTCTTTTTTTAAGATATTTGAAAGTGAAAATCGAAAGACTTCAAAATAAAATTTATAAGATCTTGTGAATCATTTAAAGAATACGATAGATGAGAAAATATATTGAAGAATGATAAAATTACATATTTATCCTTATGATTAAAATTAATAAAAAGTTATGTATAATTAATTAAAATTAATTTAAAATAAATTAAGATGATTTTTATATAAAAAATAATATATGTAATTAATTTTAAAAAAGTGTGATAAGTTAAAAATAATTTTAATTAAATATTAAATTATAAAAAGAGTATTTCTATTATTAATTATAATTTTTATTAATGTTTTATTTAGATGTTGTATATTTTTTCATTAATATTATTCTTAAATATTATATATTTCATTAGTACTATTATCATTAAACTTATTATTATCATTAAATTACTATTTTTATTATTATGATTGTTAATTATCAAAGGTTGTAAATTTTTAAAAAATAAGATCATTTGATATATTTACCTCCTCAAATCCTCTTATCTTAGGAAAATTAGAACCTCGCATCTCTCCAAATTGTTTCCTTAAATATCTAGATATTCCTTAAACAAACAAGTATGTTATTCTCATTTATTCTCTCACAAATAATAAATAAGCTCAAAAAGCATAGTCTTATGTTTTTTTTT
Organism: Vigna radiata var. radiata; assembly: GCF_000741045.1. Taxonomy (NCBI): domain Eukaryota; kingdom Viridiplantae; phylum Streptophyta; class Magnoliopsida; order Fabales; family Fabaceae; genus Vigna; species Vigna radiata. The sequence goes on along the minus strand of NC_028361.1, from coordinate 2,493,659 downwards.
TTCTTTTTCGTGTCTTTCCTTCTTTTTAAATATTTGAAATTGAAATCGTCCCATGTTATTTGTGATAATCAACCTTAGGAGTTTGTGTAGGTTTTCTAAATAATATTGGGTAATTTATCCTACTCACTCCTCTCTTTAATTTTTATTATTTTCTCTTTCAAACTATATGAATACTTAGGGTGACATTTTTTTTTTAGTTTATCGTTTTCTATCTTAATCTAAATTATAGTTTGACATAAGCATTAAAATTGTATAATTTAAAAAAATATATATTATAATTGGAAATTTGATAAAAGTCACAATCAATTGTGTTAGTTTGGTATGACTTTATTATGAAAATGTTGTGTCAAGGTAACACTACTTCAATGCATATATTTAAGTTAAAATCGTATTCATGTAGCATGAATTTAGTTTAATACATTTACACAATGTTAACTTTAAAAGTACTTTGCATTAAATTTGTGTCACCTCAATATAACTTATTTACAGTGAAGTTATATCACCTTAATGTGAATTGTTTATTTTTATAATTTTTTTAAAATTACCCACTTATAAAAAAATTACATCGAAATGATAATTTTGCTTATCGTTTTTATATTACAACAAAATTATATATAGGAAAGAAAAATTAGCCTAATTTTAAACACTATTTATTGCATATTTGCGCTTTAAGTTGTGAATATTGATATAAGATTTTTTATGTTAGAAATGTGGAATAAAATATTTGAATTTGTGAATAATTGGGTGAGTGAGGTATATTTTAGGTAATATCATATTTTTATAGAATAAATGAACACTTGTACTTTTAAATGTATTTTCTATATATGCATTTAAAGTAAGGATATGTTAAATTTTTAAAACCTTTAATGTTAAAGTTGGGAAAATTGGAGTTATTAATGCGATTATTAATGTTTAAACAGAGATAATATTAATTTTACGCAGGCATTTATTAGTGGAGTAAGTTATGAGCTAATTTGGGAAGAAGTGATTGTTTTCCCAATACCTTTTTCTGGTGCTGATAGAAAACCTTGAGAAAAAGTAGGTTGTGTTGCGCAATGTGAGTGACGCGTAGCATTGTTGTTTCTGTTTCAATTGAAGACTATCTTCTTCGTAATTAATTTCATTTCATCGTAGTAAATAACTGCGTTCATTCTACAACAACCAAAGGGATTTGCATGCATCTGTCATAAACACTCACACAGCATTACTGCATTACTACCACCCACCCACAGAAAACACGTTACATACAATAAAAAGGAAAAATTTCCTTTAATAACTTTTTCTTGACAACTTTTTATAACATAAAGTCTATAATTGATCTGTTTTAAATATTTTTTTAAACATAAATTTAAACGAACAAATAAAATAATAACACGTGTCCTATTATAAAAAAATTGTCAAAAAAGAATTTTCAAAATATCAATGTCCTGATAATAATACTCGCTTCGCTACTTTCAAACCTTCTTTTGACTATCTTCCCCTCACACCCTCGTTACTTTGCGTATGGATCAGCTACTGTCTGGCACCACAAAAAACCTTTTCAACTCATTTCTAATAATTCAGAATGTGTTTCTATCAACGTTGCAAGAACAATGTTTATGACTTTTTGTATTCGATTTTGTCGGAATAAAGTAAATAAGAAAATAAAATAAACAACAAGTTAAAATAAATTTTGAAAAGAAAATATAATTATTAATATTAATATTAATCGAAAATCTATTTCAAAAATTATAAATAAAAATTTAAAATAATAACGTAAATTAAATGTATTCATTATTACTGTTAAACGTTAATCCGACACTAACATTTTAATGATTTGGATGAATATTTATTCCTGAAGAATATTTAGATTTTGAATGACATAATATAGTTTGAACCGTTCATCTCCATTTATATCCTAAACAAAGTATTTGTTATTGTTATTGTTATTAGTTAGAAATCCAAAAAGAGTAATTATTTACGCTGACAACAATACAGTAACCAAACCCATTTAAGTCCATGGTTTTTAGCCTATTATAAATATGAACGGAAGAATATACTAAAGGTACGGATGAGGGCGGTCGTTATAACAGATAAGGTCAACAACCAAAAAAAGGTATGCGATCATATGTTTGATGCTAGATAGACAAAAAAACTAAGGAATATAATATTATAATTATTTAATATTGATGAATTTAATTTTACAATTTTTTATTTTTAATTACTTAAGTTATATTTACAAGAAACGTTATTTTTTCATTTTAAATATAAAAAAATAAGCTTTTAAGATACTCAATAAACAAGAAAACATATATTTTTGGAAGGTTCATAATAGAAAAATTGGTCAGCATTTGAATCCCATTCTTTATTTCACCCGTGGATTATATTTAAAATATATTAATGGCTATCTATTTTGTTATTATATTTTTTTTTGTAAAATTATAATTTTTAAAAGTTGTAATCTCGTTATATATATATATATATATATATATATATATATATATATATTATGTTATTATTATTATTATTCTCCTCGTGGAGGTGAAAAATGGTATTCTCTCGACAACATGTGAAGTTATTTTCTAATAAATTATTCAATCCTATTTTTACTTATTTTTAAATAAAATTGAAAAAGTTCCAAGAAATATTAAAATATAACTAAACGTTTTTTTATATGTAACAGAAATTTTAATATTTTCAAGACTCCATGCAATACGATACTTTTAAGGAAATTATTTTTATTTATTAATTACTCTCTCTGTTTTTGAAGTGTATTATTTTAGACCTATTTTTTTGTTTAACAGTTATTTTTATAGTTTCAAATAATATTAATAATTTTTTGATTTCTATTATTACCTTATATTTATTTTTTATTAAATTATATATATATATATATATATATATATATATATATATATATATTGTAATTTACAAATAAAACAATATAAATATTTTATTAATATCATGAGAATTTATTATATTTTTTATTTCCCAAAAAATAACCTAAATCACTTTTGAAAATATTGGAAGGAGTAATTTTGTTGATACTATTGTATTTCAGTAATAGTAATTAAAGTATATATAAAGAAAAATGACGAATAATTTTTTTTTTATTAAACATCTTTAACTAATTTAGAAATTTAGGCCAACCGGTCAAGTAATTGCGATAAAAAGAATGTGAGAACCTAAGCGCCGACGTTAATTACTTAAATAGCCAACTTTGACCTTTTTTTTCTGTATGATAAGAATTAAGAGATTTTTTTTATTGGATAAAAAATTGTAATTTCAGTAGGTTGTATTTAATATTTAACAAATCTTTCTTCTATTTTATAAATTTTTAAATCTAATTAATGATAAATTTCGAATTAAAATTAAATTATTAAAAAATGTTATCACTTAATAATATATAACCAAGGGTAGAAAAACGGGTTGGATATGATGGACCAGTTCATTAGTCATATAAAAAAATAAATAAACAGCTACAAATTTTAACACATCAATCTGTTTTGGCCGTCTAACCTATCAATTTTATGATCAAAATACGGATTAGTGTGATTCTATTCGTTGATTATTTTTTTAAATTAAAAGTTAAAATAAAAAACAATTAAAAAGATTAATTTTCTATATTATATTTTTAAGAGATAAATATATAATAGTATTATAATTTTAATCATTAACATTTATTACTTACTTAAATTCTAATAGAGTAATTTAACATGTATATATAATGATTATTTTAATTTGTCTAATTAGAAATATTAACCAATCAATTATAAATATTAAAAATATTTATATAATTAAATATATATTTTTATTCATTTATTTGCATATATAAATAATTTTTAAAAATAAAAAATAAAAAAAATGGCAGTCCATTCTTTTTTTACCGGATTATCGTTATTGATTAATTTCTGTTTGATGAACTGGTTGGTTCATTTTTGACACACTAGACCGGACCAAAATAAATTAGACTAAGCCGTGTGGTCACCCCATCACACAAGGTTTTACACGTTTTTAGTTTCCCAAGTAAGGTTAAGGATGTTAGTCAGAGATGTGTTTATTGGCAAGTTTGAATAAGACCTGGTTCTCTTTTCTTGGTAGAGAAATTATATTTTTGATATTTTTTTAATGATAATAATCATCAATAATTTCTTAATAAATAATGAAATAAATAGTTATAGTTATGAACCAAATATCATTTACTCAATAGCTTTTTTCTTAGTTATTAACTAGGGATGCAGTGATCTCATACCATTTTAGATTGAATGCATTCCACTTTTTGACCCTTGTTTTTGCATTCTCTACTGTCTTTTTCTTTCAAGCCTGTAAAGCTCATTCACAAACTGAATCACCTCCTTTAACGTGAACCCAAGCATAAAGATAAAACATTTCTTTACATTAGCTGATAAAAAAATGAATTAAAACCAGCTAAATTTATAATATTTTTCTGTAAAAATGTCCTCCAAATCCTCAGATAATTTCACAAAACTAGTCTTAATATGTTGAACAAAAAACGATATATCTTCTGGTAAAAATCCTTTTAGTGCTTAAATATAACAAGAGTAGTATTCGAATCTTAATAATATCTCTAGATATTAAATTACTAGTTACGTATATTAGTAATTTATGTTGTTTGATCAAATAGCCTAAAATTCCAATTGTAGTGATGTCACTGAATCATCTTGGAAAAGAAATATATTAAGTCACACTTTTATATTTGTTTAATATTTTTTACACATGATTTATTATATGTAAGAATGATAAAACCAACTAAATAAATAAAAAGATATATTATGATGTGTGTCATACCTGATGTGGGAACAGAAGGAAATTTGATACTTTGTGGAACGCGGATATTTTTGTTGCATGACCAATGATCAGAGTCGGCTTGATCCGCAAGGCCGCAAACTGCATCTAAAACACGACTTATGAAAATGGCATGCCAACCACGAACAATCTAAAACCACCAAAAAATTCTATACCATTCACTGTTTTTTTTTTAATATTTATATAATATCTTTTGACCAATTTAAAATTAATTTTTTAAATAAAAAATGAATTTTCCCTGAGAAATTGCCACGTCATACACCTGAGGAAGAAAGCACCGAGAAAAATATATAAGTGGAAAAAAGGGTGTTGGTCTTCGGCCCCCAAACCCCACCGCCATCGTAATCCCATACGTTAGTTGAATCAGCAAAGCATGAAAAGTCAACGGTCTTTGTCTGAACCCAACCCTTATCCCCTGCACCTATCCTACATAAATTAAACCCACACCCTCACTTCTCCTTTTCCAAATTCACACTCACACCAACACCAACACCAACACCAATATGAAATTAACCTGGTCACCTGAGAGAGCATCCAGAGCATACATCCATACAGTCCAATCTGTAAGCATAGATTATTTCATCAATTCAACGTTGCTTCTTCTTTTATTATTTTATTGATTATTGCTTACCTTCAAGTGTTGTGATCTCCACTGATTTTTGTTTTTCGTTTCGTGCAGTGTCGGGTTTTAAGCGAATCAGGAGTGGCGGAGTTCATTTCCGCCATGGCAGCGGGGTGGAACGCGCAGCTCATAGTGGAGACGTGGTCGCAGGGAGGACCTATTGCCACCAGCATCGGGCTAGCCGTGGCGCGCTCGCACACGTGCGGAAGGCACGTGTGCGTGGTTCCCGACGAGCGCGCGAGGTCGGAGTACGCGGAGAGAATGGGCGAGGCAGGGGTCGAGGCGGAGATCGTGGTCGGAGAGGCGGAGGAGGCTATTCAGGGTTTGGTCGGCGTGGACTTCTTGGTTGTGGATTCCCGGAGGAAGGACTTTCCACGCGTGCTGAGGCTGGCGAAGCTGAGTAACAAAGGCGCTGTGTTGCTCTGCAAGAACGCGAATTCAACTTCCAAGGGTTTCATCTGGCGGAGCTTGGTGGCGCAGGGTTCTTCTCGTCGCGTGGTTCGTTCGGCGTTTCTTCCCGTGGGGAAGGGACTCGACATGGCACACGTGTCTGCTTGCGGAAGTAATAGCACGGGACGTCGATGGATTAAGCATGTTGATCAACAATCAGGGGACGTGCATTTCATTCGGAGATGAACAGTGTATTTGTGTTATGTTCAATTCCTCTCTTATGTAAATAGAGTTGTGCATGTATGGATATAAAGTAAAGGACTCGTGTTTAAACATCTTAGACGGTGAGAGAGAAGGAGCTAAAACTAGTAGTTACTTTTATCTGGCTTCTTTTTTTTCTTGTAAAATGATGAACTTCCGTCTATCAGAAATCATTGCATTTATTTGTTTATTCATTTAGAAAATGATAAACATTCCTTGTTCCTTTTTCTGTTTTATCCCTTATTTGGGATAGCCTTTGGTGAGTTTTTGTTTTCCCTGCTGTCGTGTTAGAAACAGTCATGAATTTAGTTGAAAAGTTTATCAGAGTTTTGACGCCTAAAGATTAATGTTAGATATAAGTTATTTGTATTTGGAAAAATCGTGGTTTCCAGTACTCAACTCAGGGCATTCATAACACAAACAACTGTTCAAATCCTTCCAGAAGGTTGGCTGCTGATCTGCTTCTCGAATTCATTGAATATCATGGAATGATTTGTGCTTTGAGACATTAGGCATAATGGTTGTAATTGGCAAAAGCATGTAACAGAAAATATGAGAATGAGTTGAGTCAGTGAACTGTATATGTTGTTAGGATAATTTAATTGGGTAGTTCTTGGATCTCACCTTTCTCGCTTCATAGTCTCACACTGTTCTGCACTTGAGGCTTCACTCTAGAGGGTTGTAACCACATCTACTGCCTATGAGGAATAAACACAATTATAAATTTACAATAAATCTAAACACCATCAGACAGTAAATTAATAACAATAGAGAAATTCTTTCTATAATATTTGTATAATATATTTAACTTATTTTCATTTAACCAATAAGAATAACATTCTTTTAAAAAATCATTCGGTAGCTAAAAGTTACATAATGATTACTTCATAAGATTTGACATAGCATTTTTTTCAATGTTGTTGATCTGATAAAGAGAAATTCGTCAATGTTAATTAAAGTACTCAGCTATAAAACTATAACTATTTTGATGTTTACTATCCTTGTTTTAAATGACATTTATTTCACATTTAGATTGGAGAAAGATATATAGGCTATGATGTTATAGGTAACTTAAATATAGTGAGGCTATGAGCATGGTAATTCTTTACCAATTCAGATAATAGAATCACTATATCTTAAAAGTGCTTAAGAATAAAGAGGCATGGAATATTAATTGGTGACTATATCAAAAAGTACACAACCTTGGGATTTTCAACTGTGAAAATGGTTTATGTACTGTATTAAATAGAAAGAAAAATTGTAGAAGTAACCAAGAAAAATATACATAATACCACCAATCTATTTAGGCGTGTCACACGTGAAAATTATTTTTAAAAAAAAAAATCATTAGAAGAGCATAAATATTTAATAAAATCAATAATCAAAATAGTTAAAAAGTAATGTAACTAATTTATTTTATAAGATCCTGATGGATATTTAAAGACAAGATTTAAGTGGATTGAAAAATTCTAATATGTATTCTTAAGAATTAGAATGCAAGGAGATCTACTTGACTCTCTTATATTTAAATAAGAGTTTAGATAAAGAAAGAATGGGTATGGTAAATGAATGATAAGATTTTTAGGTTTTGTAATTCATGCGATAATATTAAAAATATATAAAAAAATATTAACAAATATAATGTATATATAATAATTAACAAAACAATATAAATATGTAATACTTTATCTGATTTACAAAATACCATGTATATGGTTTTAAAGAATATCCCATTAATAAATTACAGAAATTTTGTCATATATATATATATATATATATATATATATATATATATATATAATTAATAAATATATATTTACACTAATAACTATATATCAAAATATTCTCTTAATAAAGCTGAATGGACCATATAACTTATTTATTTATTTGATCGAATATATATGCTAATGTTTGTTAATATAAAAACAATAATTTCTTTTTTTCTCTTTGTCAATTTTAGAAATTAAAATTATTCATTATTATAATTTCAACCATCGATGTAATCATTTATTGAACAATATATGTTTCAATTTTATTTTTTGTTGAAATATCAAAATTTAATGTTGGAATTTTCATATTAATTAAAAAATTTAATTTAAAATATATATATACATATAGGGGTTTGCTAACTTGTGTACGTCTATTTTTCAGTTGATACATTTTAGCAATGTGTACCGGATTTCAGTAGACAAAAATACCCTTATATATATATATATAATGAATTCTAAATTTTAAGGTTAAGGGTATTTTAATAATTTTCATTCTCAAAATTTAAAAAATAAAAAAAGAAACCCCCAAAGCCTTACCCACCTCTCTCATTCCTCTCAACCCTTTCTCTTTCATCTCTTTCATTCTTGAAAAAAATCAGAAACACTTGTCTTATTTTAATAATTTTTATTCTCAAAACTAAAAAAAGAAACTCCAAACCCTTACTCATCTCCTTTGTTCCTCTCAACCCTTTCTCCTTCATCTCTCTCACTCAAACATCATTTTCTCTGTCATCTCTACACTAGTCCCAACTAAAAAAGCACTCATTATTAAACAATTTACTTTTGTAAATAGTTAAGTCATTGACATATTCACCTTATGAAAAAAGTTCATTTAAAATCTCTTTAATTTCATTATCTTCACTATATATATTACAGTCATCGCGCAACTTGCACCAAGACTTATGCGCATCCTTCCTTTACATTATGAGACTACTACATAACATTCCTTTACTAAACAAAAAACAAATCAAAATACAATAAAATTCTCAACCATAAAATCAAACAATAAAAATTCTAAATCTTGAAATTTTATTTAAAATTATATAAAGAAAAAATTAGGTGCTTTAATTTGTTTATTTATATAAATATTTTTTTCCTAACCATTTTATTTAATAATGAGTGTTTTTTTTACTTGGAGCTAGTGCAGATATGACAGAGATAATGTGATAATGTTTGAGTGAGAGAGATGAAGGAGAAATGATTGAGAGGGATGAAGGAGGTGATGATGGGTTTGGGGTTTCTTTTTTTTAATTTTGAGAATGAAAATTATTAAAATAAGGCAAGTATTTATGATTTTTTTTCAATTGAGATTAGAGTAGGAATGACAGAGAAAATATTGGAGTGAAAGAGATAAAAGAGAAAGGGTTGAGAGGAATGAGAGAGGTGGATAAGGGTTTGGGAGTTTCTTTTTTTATTTTTTTAATTTTGAGAATGAAAATTATTAAAATACCCTCAACCTTAAAAATTCATGATATAAAGATATTTTTGTCTACTGAAACCCGATACACATGGCTAAAACTGAAAAACAGAACATACGTACGCAAGTTAGCAAACCATATATATATATATATATATATGTGTGTGTGAATATCATCTTATTAGTTTTGAAGTGTATTTTTTAATCTATTCTCAGAATCATAAATTTAAAACTTATCTTAGCATCAAAATTTATTGTTTTGATGATTATATTATTTCACCCGTATTAACGGTTCATAACGGTAGAGGAGATTCACCAAAGGTTATTATTATTATTATTATTAATTATTGATTATAAAATAATTTTAGATTAATCACATATTTAAATATTATAAAAAAAATGTTTTCAAAAATACCATTATCCTTCACGAATATATGAGGTCCATTCCAAGCTACAATCTATCAACAGTATCTAGTCTATTCCGATTGACTTTAACTGTAGAAGTTTCGGGTATATATATATATATATATACACACGATGGTAGATGTATAAAACGACGTGAACAATCATTTTCTACACGGCCCAACAAAAAAGAGACAACATTAATTTTTTTCCAGAAAACACAGTAGTCCGATTTTATTGATACCTCAAAAAGTCGTGTTGAGTGATAAACAGATGTTCGTTTGAATATGTTCTATACAACATTAATGATAAAATAGAAAAACAGAGGATGAGTAATGAGTTCTTTTAATGGACTGTGTAGTGGGATTGAGCAATTTTAGAAATGCTTATCAAAATCAAATTGATATTTTAATAAATCCTTCACAACGCCAATATTGAAATGTGATTTTTTTTTTGGTAAAATCATATGATTCGTGAATAGCAAGCATAGTGGATAAAGAAAGTTTGAAAGGCACAGCTAACTATAGTTTTGGAAATAAAAATTAAAACTTTGACCACTCACTCATGTCACTTCATGATACATCTCAATAAATCAATCAGCAGTTTCATTATTAGTATTGGGTAATTCTGAAATAATTGAATCTGAGTAATTTTGTTTTTAAAAATACTTGTTCTAGTAAGTGGTTCTTGATTTATTAACATTTCCTTTTTTATGATATTGATTTTGAGAGCTTATCATAGTTGTTTACATATTTATAGAATAAATCAAATTGTTTAATTATTTTTTATTTTTTCGAGGATCGGGTTCACCCCTCTTTACGAAAGTTTTTTTTATAAGGATTTGAGTGAGTTGAAAATAATTGGATTAAAAAATAAATCTACTGAAAAATTTAAAATTAATCACAATTTCAATAATTATTCCCTAATTAATCTACTAATCACATTCCTCTGACCAAATCCGGAAAAGAAAACTCGCCGGACGGCTAGCCATTTGGAGCTTCGATCGAACTTTGGATTTTTGACAATTTTCCAACACGTCATGAATAGTCATCGATGCGTTTTTAATTTTAAAAATAATAATTAAAAAAAATTAAATATAGTGCATGGGTATTAAACTCTTTTCACATTCAAATTAAACTGAATCCTTTTCTCTCTTTCGTTCGTTATGCGTGAAAGCGTGTTGGTGTTGGTGCTGGTGCTGGTGCGTACGCTTTTTCATCGTGATCAATCGACGATCCGTGGCTGTGCTCGTCGTCTCTGAAGCGATCAATCAAGAGTGAGAGGGCGGCATAGCAAAGCAAACATGTCTATGTCCGATTCCGATTCCTCCTCTTATGTTGGCGATTGCAAAAGTTTCAAGCTAATTACCCGCGAGCGTAAGCCCCCTTTTCTCCTCATATATATATATATATATATTGTTTTTGTTACGTTGCCCATCGATGATTCGTCACGCCTTTTCGACCTGTGGCATTTCGTTACTATTTTCAACAAAATCTTAGTGTTCAAGTTTATTATTATCATCTTTGGCGTATGGTTTCTACTGCTCGACCTTTTATCAGCTACATGATAAGCACGTTAGGGCAACTAGCTTATGGTTTCGTGTATTGAGTTTGGACTTTGGAGTGTGGTTTTTGGGTGCTTATGGTTGGAATGTAGTGACTGAGTTTTCTGGATGGTTTTGGTTCCGTTGCCTATTCCATGGGTGCTCAGCTTGTGATTATTTCAGGGTTGTCATTTGTATGCTCCACGACCACGACGGAAATTTTCATGGCATGCCTTGATCAATTTTGATGTAGACACTATTCATAATATGTTCCATCATAATCTATCTAGAGAGTTAAGGTAGAGTTCGTGCACCTGGTGTGATGAATGACTTCATCTTTGTCTTTGCATTATTGAGAGAATTCCTTCCCATAGGTGTGAGAGAAAACACCACTGGGAGAAACTCTGCCTTTTATCTCACTAGCATACGTTCATTCAACAAGCAACAAGTGAGTAGCCCAACTCATTATGGGCCATTCGGAATGAAAGCTATATTACTTAAATTCGTCATTTAAGTACCAGGATATCAATTTTTGATAAGTATTATTCAATAATATAATAATATTATATAATCAAATAATTTAATTCCGCAAATAACAAAGATAAAGTCAGTATAGCAGATGCACACGTATCCCCCTTCATTTTTTCAATAGTTTATATTATTGTAATTCACCGTGCTTCTTCACTTATATCTTTTGTATTAGTAAATAGAAAGAAAAAGAGGGAAAGTTGCACGATGGATGAAATCACACTCCGAATATTTTAATAGTTATTTAAAGACTGATCAGATCAATTTGTTACTTTAAAAGTCATGAGAAATTCTCTACAGTTAGTATTTTAGAATTTTGGACCATCGCCAAACTCAATGTGGCACTCTTTTGTGATATGGAATTGCTTATTTTTTGATATATTTCGTAAATCTTTTGTCAGTATTGCAATCTTTATGGTTTTCCTCTTGTTCCTTTTAAATTTTAATTGGTTATGATCAGATAAACTTGTTTAATTTCTATTTACTGACTTATTTACAGGATTATTACATGAAATGCTAAGGTCAACAAAAACAGGGGATTCCAAATCGACTTGGAAGGTATACGATTTTATTTGGTTGGATGAATCCCACCTTATTTCATTTATCTTTCCTCAGGGTATAGAAGGAATGAAGGACTCGCATTTCTGTATTATTTATTTAAAGTTTGTAGAATACACTTAATTATATAATTCGCATGTCTAAAGTGCTTTATTAATTAATTGGAACTGGGATCATCATGTGTAGTATTTCATCAGTTTTCTCCAGATATCTATACTGGTATGCACTATACTTTATGGGCTAGACTCCATACATGTAAGATACACATGCATGTTGTGGCCCCAAGTATAAATACAACTGGCATAGATGTAGCCCCAGCTATAAACATATTTACATCTGAACAAAGCATTGAAGGTACATTAAAGAAACTAAGAAGTACAGGGTAAAAGTTGAGTTTATTGATTACCATATCATACTAGTTCATGGGTTACTTGCCTGCAGGTACTAATAATGGACAAACTTACTGTAAAGATAATGTCCCACTCGTGCAAGATGACTGATATTACTGATGAAGGTGTTTCATGTAAGCTACCATTTTTCTTTTTACCAAGGAACAATAAGTTGTTTTCGCCGTAGTTTTCTCTTATTATAGTGTCCCATGATGAACCTGAAATTACCAAGTAGGGTAATTATTCCCATCCAATCCTCTTATTACCTCATCCGAAAAGACTATAGGAGTATGTTTGGCACCCACTTTTCTCTTTGAGAATTAAAATTTTCTCAAGAGTTTGATGCTGGTTTTCTTCGTTTTGAATCTGAATTGAAACTGCAATTGTTTTCACGCTTACCAAACTTGAACTGACCATGTTCATTACATGTCCTTGGTATGTCAGAAGTATTAGTACGTTCTAATTGTTCTATTAAAATAAATAATTTTCACAAATATTGATAATTTAATATTGAATTCAGTCAATAATATGGAAATAGGAGGAAACTAACATTTGTTATGGGTTTTTTTAGAATTTTTATTTCTTATATAAAGGGCGAGCCTTTGCAGAATATAAGGATGCTGCATTGTGACCTGGTCTTCGTAGGTTCTAGTCGTGGAAGTAGCCCCTCTGCTCACCTAAACGAGTGGTCTGTTATATAAATATAGATGATTTTATATATAGATTACTTAAAAAATCTAGTACACAATTTTATATATAGATTACTTAAAAATCTACTACTGCCCTCTGCAAGCATATTTTAAGTCACCAATTATCTTGTTTGCCTTTTGTCTTGTTTTGTGGACTTGTTGAAGATGCTGTATCCTCTTTTGCTCATTCTTTATTACAACTAATTTTATCAATGTAAAATTCAACTATATACTAAAGTAGAACACCTTTATGGATTGATTTATGATCACCTTTACATAATGGCGGGAGCCTCATCCATTAGGCCTCCGACTTTTAATTCGTTTGTTATAAGTCGTGAAACTCTGCTTCTCTTTTTGCAGTGGTTGAAGACATATACAAGCGAAGACAGCCATTACCCTCCATGGATGCCATATATTTCATCCAGCCAACCAGAGAGAAGTAATATATCTGCTCTTTGTTTTTGATAGTATTGTAGTGCAATCTGTTGTTAAGTATGTAACTAATGTCATGGTAAATATGGAGTTTGTACAAAGCGTTTTGGGGAAGTATAATTCTACTGAGTTCTGAATTTGTAAATCTATAATTTTATGCTTTCCTTCTATCTTTATTTACTCCAACCTCTTCAATTCTCTATCAATTAGCTTCCCTTTTGTTTTATTTTTATTAAGCTGTTTATTTAATTCAACCTTATGCTTACTTTCAAAGATGTCATGAATTATTTCGGCAGTTTTTTATCTGTATTACTTTTTGTTGTGTACTAGTTACATGATGATGCATTACTTTGTCTCTCCGTCTCTCCAAATTGTTCATTTATAATTTACTTTGTTGAATAATTAATATGTTGCATCCTTTGACCATGGAACAATCTCATTTTGCTTTGATGTGTAATTTAGTTATCATTCCTTTTTGAGTTGGTCCATATTTAGTGATTTTCTCTCCATTTTTATTTGCAGTGTAATTATGTGTTTGTCAGACATGGCCGGAAGGACACCCTTATACAAGAAGTACGTGGTGGTCATTATAATATCTCCCTTGTCTGTTATTCATCAGGGCTTCAACAACTTATTTGTTTTCAAGTCTGTTTTCTGTGATCTTGTAGGGCATTTATTTTCTTCAGCTCAAGTATTTCCAGAGAATTAGTTATGGATATTAAGAAAGATACAAAGATTTTGTCTCGATTAGGTGCACTGAGAGAGGTGAACATTTTTTTGTTTCCTAGCTATGTTGTGCTTGAATTCATAATTGTGCCCAACTGACATTTCTTTTGTGCTTTCCCCCCTCATTTGGATGGCAAATGCAGATGAACTTGGAGTATTTTCCCATAGACAGCCAGGTTTGCGGCTGCTCACTTGTACTTTAATTTATTTCATCTTCCATCTATAATATGTTTACTTTTGTATCATGAATATAATCATATTCCTGAAGCTTTGGTTTTTAACCATGCCGAATAGCATCATGTTACCATTTAGGTCAATAATAAATATCAAAACTTATGACATGTAGAAGTGTTACTTGTTTTGGTCCAGTTCCACACTTAGCCATGAATTAGATTCAAGTGATGAATCAATATTTCTTTCCTGTTAAATTAATTAGAATCTATTAGCTGTTGAAAGATCTCCCCCAGGTATAAACAAAGACTTTGGTTGAAGAAACTGAATAGACTTAGCTAGCAATCTCTGCTGAATTTGCAGATTTTGAAGCTTGATGTAGAGTAAATTTAAGTAGAATCCAAGAGTAAAAATTTAACAACCAGTATGTGGATTAGGAAGTCCATCTTTGCAAATGGGCAATTTTGACTATTCGTGTCGGTTGAATATAGTGAAAATTATGATGTGATTAATCTCCTTTGTGTTGAATATACACATAGAGTCCTTTATTTATAATAGAAGAAATATGAACTAAACCCAAAATACAAATAAGAAATAATAACAAACTAACAATGTCTATCTTCTATATTATTTAGGAACTCAGCATTCGCGAACTGGGTTGTTGAGATCTTTCCTTTTCGAATATCAATTTCCAATTCTGCTTTTTAGGAATTCTGTATTATTTTCTAATGCCATCATCATTCCATTATTGGGTGCCTTTAATTTTGGGGTTTCTTTTTGTCATGTTAATACAGGGTTTCATCACAAATAATGAAAGGGCATTAGAGGAGCTGTTTGTGGATGAAGAGGATAATTATCGAGGTGTTGCATGTTTGAATGTGATGGCGAAACGAATTGCTACAGTTTTTGCTTCTTTAAGAGTATGTGAATAGTGATCTTTGACAAGGATACAAAAAAATGTTCTCACTGTTTTATAATTTTTCCAACATGTAATTATGAAATCTAATGGAGCATGAATATATTTTTCTTAAGGAATTTCCTTCTGTTCGCTTTCGTGCTGCCAAGTCCCTAGATGCAACCACAATGACTACTTTCCGTGATCTTATACCTACAAAGCTTGCTGCTGGAGTCTGGGACTGCCTTATGAAATATAAAAAAAGTATACCTAATTTTCCTCAGACAGAGACCTGTGATTTGCTAATTCTTGACAGATCTATTGATCAGGTATCTTAACTCCATTTTTTGGTCATCAGCTCACAACATTCTTTTGACAGACGGTCTTGTTTACATTGAGGATTATGTTCTGATTTTGTAGATAGCTCCCGTGATACATGAATGGACTTATGATGCCATGTGTCATGATTTGCTGAACATGGATGGAAATAAATATGTTCACGAAGTAACATCCACCATTACCCTTCTCTTCTCACTGAATTTTTTGTGTCGACTAGTGCCTAAGCACATATCTACTGTATTTTCAAGGTTCCTGGCAAATCTGGTGGTCCACCAGAGAAGAGAGAGGTTCTTTTGGAGGATCGCGATCCTATATGGCTTGAACTTCGCCATGCTCATATTGCAGATGTACGTCCTGCTTTTATGCCTTCATTACTAAACTAGATCTAAGCGACATGAAAACCTTTTGATGTTGATGACCATGCCAGGCTAGTGAACGGCTGCATGAGAAGATGACCAACTTCGTTTCAAAGAATAAAGCTGTACAAATAGTTGGTTCAAAGTGAGTAATGATTATCGTGTGATTTCTCAGAATGGCGTTGTTGTATAGCAGGATAATTGATGCTGAATTTATCGATTTAGTTATTATCAGAAATTAAATATTTGCCTCTTTTTTAATTTGTAGATTTTCCTTTATGCGATTGTATGGCTTGACTCAGTAATATTCCGCAATGTGATATGAAATTGACGGTTTGCCTATCATGGTTTGCTCCGATATTACATATTTACTCGAGTTTTATCACACATATTTACCTCCAAAACATTCCCTTCTGGTTTGAACCACAGGGATGTGACAAAGGAGCAAATCGTTGATGGCATACTATTGGTTGTTTGTTCCATGGGACAAATTAAATTGGAGCAGACCATAATCGGGAAACTGAAGTTAAATTTAGCTTCCACTACTGCTTATGTTGTTTTATATTACAAATTAAAGGAAAAAACTTGAGGGTGCTTTATGATTGTAAGTAAAACATTTGAAGCCATTTTGTATTTTACCATAGGGACAAGGAGAACATGGATTAAACTACTGGGTGGGATACTGTAATTACCTTCGTAACAGAGAATCTGAATTTAATATCCATCTTGGATATTTGAGTGTTTTAGCCTTAACGTAGTATGATCAATTCCTGCTCATTAATATGGACCATGTTGGAAAGAAAATTTGTTTCCTGGATGGTGAGTCAATGGTTTTGTTTATGTGTGGCTATTAAATATTTGTTCTTACTCTAACCTCCACTGGCTATCTCAACTTTCACAATTATCTTAGTTGCATACCATGTCAACTTAGTGTATGTCCTGCATATTGTATTTTAATCAGTTTGAGCTTCTTTAGCTGCCTGGCTTAAATGTAGCATTGAGCTCATCGAGCATGATAACAGATGTTCAAGCACACCTTTATCCTCCTACTTGATCATCCAGTAAGACATTCAGCTTTTGGGGAAGATTTTGCAATATTCCCTCACTATATTAGTTAAATTTTTTTACCATTTATTTTGGGGGGTAATTTTATATTAAAAAATAAACTTATTTACCACTGGGAATTATTCTTAAAGGATTGCAATGATGCATGTGTAAAATGTTTAAAAACTGTGCTTGTGCAAAATGTTTAAGTCCTTGATTGATAGTTAAAGCTATATTTTTGCGTTTAACCATGCCTAGATTTGCTGTTTGGTGGAAGTGTTCATCTATTCATCTGGTTTTCATCGTAACAAAAATCATTTGACTGTGCTGTATGTATAGAGGTGGCGGTGATATGTCAACAAGGGACATACAAAAGATGGTTCAAGCGCTTCCACAATACAGTGAACAAATTGACAAACTCTCCCTCCATATAGAGGTAGTTCTTTTGTAATGCAATTCTTATACTGCTTGGCCTTCTTCTGATGATAATTTGATATGGTTTACACAAATAAATGTGTTCTCTGTACTATGAAGCTGCCTAGAAGAGGTGTTTTACAGTTAGAATATGTCCTATAGGAAAAATTGTGTCGTACTCTGTTAGTGCCAGATTTTAAATTGCCTGATTGGGTAATCATTTTAGTTCTGTTTTCCCTTTTTATGACCTCCCTCCCTTCTTAATTATGCAATGCTATTGCTTCTGTCATGATTCTTGTTGATAGATGATAGAATAAATGAAATTTTGCACTTGAGTTCTTTAGATATTTCTGAAGGTTAATCATTTTCTTTTACAGTTGATTAAGATAAAGTTAATTTTTTGTCAGTGGATATAATAAGGTTAAATTAATTTCAGGTCCTGACTGATAAAAAAACTACTATCACTTTTGGATAAACTATATAGGAGAAAAAAATGTATCAAACTTCTCTAGTGAGATTAGCTTTTGCACCTTTACTTTTGAAGAAATATGGGAAGTGTTCTCAAAAGTTGAGGCGAATAGGTTAGTTGACTTAGGGGGAAAATTTAATTCATATTATCTCCTTTTCTTCTCCTGTAGCTGCTATTTGAAAAGTAATCCAAACTAACCCTATTCTACAAGGCCCTATGTACTTGAGGGTACCCAAATTCAGTGTATCATTTGTCTCATATGGCTTACAGGGAACTAGCTGATTTAAAGACATTGATTAGAACTTATTTACAGTTTTAGTAGATAAGGGGGCTGTTAAATCCTCAAGTATACGGGGACTTGTAGAATAAGTTAACCATTAAACTGACAGTGAATCTGATTATGATCTGGATGCAAATTTCTGTATACAATGGCTTCTTCGTCCAGATTGCAGGAAAGATTAATAGGATCATTAGGGAATCAGGACTACGGGAAATTGGCCAGCTGGAGCAAGATCTTGTTTTCGGAGATGCAACAACAAAAGATGTGATCAAATTTTTTACCACGAGAGAAGTAAGAAATTACAATAGGGAAAAGAAATTAGGTTCCATATAATCAATGCTTAGACACGCAACTTTTGTCCTGTTGTCTTTTAAACTTCACATAAATTTGTGCAGGATATAACCCATGAAAATAGGTTGCGCCTGTTAATGATTCTTGCGTGTATTTATCCTGAGAAATTTGAAGGAGAAAAGGGCCTGAATTTGATGAGGGTATGGTTGCTTTCTGAGTACAAACCTAATTTCCACTAGCTGTTCGTTTTTTATTTTGAAGATATGCTATTAAATAGACTATTCCTATCAACTGCAATGATGTTATACAATTTTTACCTTTCATGTGCTTCTCAGCTAGCAAAATTGACAGAAGAGGATATGAGTGTTGTGCATAATTTGAGAATGCTTGGGGGACAACCAGTTGCCAAAAAAAGTATGACATCTGCTTTTGGTCTTAAGTTTGAGATCCATAAGGTAATGACAGTAATTTCTTGATGAACAGAATGTGGTTTTTCAACGTTACGTTTTGTATGAAAAGTGTTCTTTTAAGTTGCCAGAAGAAGCGCGCTGCAAGGAAAGAGCGTCCTGGTGAAGAAGAGAAATGGCAGTTATCACGCTTTTATCCGATAATAGAGGTACAAATTAGGTTAATATCCGTATCGAATACGCATTCATTCAGTGATCACAATTCCTCCTACTGGATAGCATTAAAATAAAACTTGAGTATAACAACTTCAACGACTATGCTCCATTCCCACACTGTCGTTTTAACTATGATTCTAGCTGCAAATATGTGAAATAAGCAGCAGCTATTTAGCATTCTTGCTCTATATAATTATGAATGACCAATGTTAAATTTATAAGAGTATCTTTATGATGATCCTCGAATGTGATGACTGGATTTTATTCAGGAACTCATTGAAAATCTAGCGAGAAATGAATTGTCAAGTGAGGATTATCCATGTTTGAATGATCCAAGTCCATCTTACCACGGGTCACCTTTTGCTGGGCCTGTAAACCAAAATCCTCACTCGATGAGATCAAGACGAACACCAACTTGGGCTCGACCGCGAGGTTCTGAAGATGGATATTCAAGGTTTAGTTTTCTTTCCTCATTAGTACCCAGTAATCTAATTGCTTCGGATGAGATTAGTTTGTTTTTCCTTTTGTCTCTCTGGTGGGTTATTATTCCCCTCACTTCTGAGTTGTGTAGAAACTTGTTTAAGCTTGCTATTATTGTAGACATTTTGTTGGAAAATACTCGTCTCTGTTGAAATTGCCAATCATGAGGTGACTTCCTCACGTGTAAATTTTATATTTTCTTGATGTCACACAGCGATTCCGTGATCAGACATGCATCGAGTGATTTCAGGAGGGTGGGGCAACGAATCTTCGTATTCATTGTTGGTGGAGCAACCAGATCTGAGGTTTGATTTGAATATAAATTGAGCTTGTATAATTCAATGTCAACCCCCACCCCCTGCCCCTCTGATTTTCTGGTCTGATGCGTGTATAATTTGAATCCTCAGCTTAGGGTTTGTCATAAGCTTACCGAAAAGCTAAAGAGGGAGATTATTCTCGGTTCATCGAGTATTGATGACCCTGCACAATTTATTACGGTATTGAAGTTTTTACCTTTTTTAATGTAAAACGTAATGTGTTTCTTAACCATTCTTCCGTGCTAATATTCCTCTTTTGCAGAAATTAAACATGATGACGACGCATGAGCTTTCATTAGATGATATCCAGATATGATGTTAAGGACTTGAACTAGAAGATGAGCCTCCACATACTTGTAAATTATATTTATGTTGTAATCACATAGTTTAACCATCATGTTATATTATTCTGTCAAAAAAAAAATCATCATGCATTTACAAATTACTTGGAAATTTGATATTACAGACTAACATGAATAATGGTCATTGGTTACTGATCAGAATAACTTCAGTTTTCAGTGGATAGACTGATTTAGACTAGAAACTAGTTAAAGAACTTTGTTGTAAATAAATAATACTTTCAACTCACTAGATCATTTTAACTTGGGAAAGTTTAAGTTTTGGGTTAAATTATATTGTTGCTGTTGTGAAAGAATAACAATGAATACTTCCGACCATTAATATAAGTGAATATATAATATTTAATATAATTAGTCATGAAATTGTTAGAACATATTTTTTTATTTATTTATTAAGTAGGATATGTTTATTTTTGTGCTGCTCAAAATACTACTGAATTCTCGGTTTCGATATACTAGGTCTTCAAGTAGCCATTATTTTGTGCTACCGACCAAAATGCACGTTTACATCAAGCATCTCAAGGCAAAATGTGGAAGTAATATGACAATAAAGATAATGCTGTCAACGGCATTAATTGTAGTAATAGTAGTGAATTATGTTATGAAATGGTAATAATAATAGTAATTGTCACGTGCTAATAATAATAATAATAGTCCATAATTGTATTATAACAATCATAATTATAATCACTAGTTAAAAAGCAGAATGAATGTGTTCAAGTTTTTAAAAACTAGAGGAGTTATTATTGTATAATATAATTAAAAAGCTATAAAGATTGTATTTTAAAAATATATTGTAATTAATCCTCTCTTTTAGTTGAATATATAAGATTTGAAAAATAAAATTTATATTTATATTAATTTTAATCCATCTATTCCTAAGATATATAAGTTATGTTTTATTTCACGTGTAATTTATAATCTAAATGGAAAAATATTAAAATAATATTACAGATTGGAAATTTATATGAAAGTCGAAGAAAAAGAAAATTCTATAATGTAGAGTAATGATGTTTGTAGTGATTATTTTAAATGGAATAATTTATCTTTATTACTTGTAATATTGTATTATTATAATATTAACAATTTTAAGCATAATTAAAGAAAAAATAACAACAGAATAGAATATCATATTATATATATATATATATATATATATATATATATATAGAAAAATGAAAAAATAAAAATCATATTTGAAAAAATAAGAAATTCTAAAAAAAATTAATTAATAGAAAAGTAAAAATAGAAAAGAATATAGAAATAAAGAAAGAGAGTAAATAAGGAAAAAGAGAAAATAAGAAAGAAGAAAATGTAGTGTTTTATCACATTTGGACCCGTTTTGTTTTACCTAATTAGCCCAGGTTTATTATATGCACCCCATGATCCACATCGTCATTTCATTTTATGACGCCTTTTCTTACCTTTTGGTCACATTTTTCATACAAAAATATTATAATAAACGAAATCTTATTTTTTCTGCATTCATAATTTTGTAGCCGTCCATCTAAAAGAAAAGTCTTAATTAAGTGAAACTAAAATTTTCTTCAAAAATAAAAAATTAAAAAGAAAACGAACACCGACATAGTAGAATTTCTCAAACGTAACCAACTTCCGCAATCATCCCGATTTCACAAAACATTTTCTTTTCAAGTTTTTCCTTAATTTTTCTTCGTAAAGCATGGGTGTCGACTCTTTTCTATTTTTTTATATTGTTTTTTTGTTGGCTGTGATAAAAAAATTGAAAGCTAACAGTAATGCTATAAAAGTAGAATAATGATATTTAGACAACATTTTTTTGACAATATTTGAATATTGATTACGTGTTTGGTTAAAAATTACTCCACAATGACTAAAATACATGAGACGTATTGACACTTAATCAATGTTCAAAGTCAAAAGAATCATAAAAGTATATCTTAAAAAGAGCGCAGTGCAAATATTAGTGGCTAAATACATGAGAATATGATATGCCTATATTAGTTCGCTTTTCAATCTTCTGGAACACAACTGCGAAGAACTTTTTCCCTTTCAGATAGCAAGTTTTCAGCCTTTCTCTTTTTAAGATCACGAACTAATTTATTGACATATGCAATGTATTTATCGACATCAAATTTTCTTTTGCAGCCTGCATAGTTCATGTAACGAATTTTCCCAAAAATGGGCCGCTCCTTCCACCCCTGAAATTCATCATAAGAATGTAAATGCCAAAACTCGGAATTTTAGAAGAGAATTTAACAATTCTGCTAGTTTTTCATATGATCAAGGAAAAACACCAGCTCTCTGTTCATTTAATTTTCGTGAAGATAAAAAGGAAAGATCAAATCAATTCTGCTGAACAAGTAGCGGCCTGAGGAACAAAAACACAATTTACCAAAACCACTCTTCCTCTACATTCAAATTAAAATGTAACGAATGAGAATCACACAATCGAACCTGATCATGAACCCCGCATATCGACCACATACAGCCAACGTAACCATTTGGATCTCGCCCATCTAATTCATACTGCAGTCAGTCAAAACATAGTGGTCATTTTTACAAATTGTAATAAGTTTCATTTCATGAAATCAAATGTGCTGACCAAAACTATGCACGTTACCTTGTCATTTAAATACAGAGATGTCTCAAGGGCTTCTTCAGGTCCTCGTGTCCACTCAAGTATCTTCTTTGCCCAATACATTCTGTACATGAAATTTTATAATTGAGGAAACAAAATAAGGCTCCTCTTGAAAGGTAGCGTTATACTGCAAGAGATATGGAGAGTCTCTGATAAGATATCATAATGCATTATACGAAATCGGTAATAATGTTCCACCAGCGAAATAGAATTCCAGGAAAAAACTAAAATAGAATATTCCTTAGATCTGAAGGATTTCCGCATGTCTGTGAAGATATTCAACATATGTTATAGTCACTTTTAATGTAAGAAATGGTTCATACTATTTTTCTACCTCTTAACATGCTACACACACAAAAACTAGGAAGTGGTATAACATCAGTTACTCAACTTCACGACAACGTGGTGAGTTGTGTTTTCCTTTTTCGGTCTATAATTAGCTTTCAAATAATGGTGATCATGTTTTCTTACTTGAATTTTTACTTTTGATGTACTGAAGATAACTCTTTAATATGCACGACACATGTTTCCTCTCTCTATAATGCAGGCTTATTAATGAAAGAACCTATAAAGAAAACCTGTATGGCAAAAGAAAAACTGAAGGAGAAAAGTTGATGGATTCTTTTCTTTGCATGTCAACATGTATAATAAGCTTAGAATGAGCATGTGCAACATAAGATACTTCGAAAAGAAACAAACAAGAGACAAGAATTCATCAAAAAGCTACGTACCGCATAAATCCGTGCATTTTCCCCTTGTGAACCATCTCCAGCTGAGAAGCATTCCAGAGCTGGTGTTTGCGAGAAAACAATACATTGAATACAATACTTATTTAAGGCAAATGACAATAAAAGAAACAAAGCTTTGGAAAGAGCTGAAGCGTAACAACGCATCAAATATTAATAGAGGCACCGAGAAACTTAGAAGTAGGGAGATAGTAAATTATGTGGGAAAAAGTACGAAAATCTTTGAGGTTTCCGATTTCTCCAGTTGAGAATATAATTGTTATCCATGAAACATTGGCTTACAGGATCAGAAGTTTGTGCCTTCTCCAATTGTTCCCTCCTGAAAAAAAAAAAAAATACGAAAACTATTTGAACTTGCAAGTAAACAAAAACAATAGAGTTGGAAACAAACCAAAGTGACTCACGTGTAAATATGTTCACGCTTATCAGTGGCATGTTCCGCTAAGGTGTTCCGAGCCCAACCCCATGCTCCTTTTATTGAATCATAGTGGGGCTCGTAGAAGCAATAGTTATCAGCAAGCTCTCTCCGCACAATCAACTCCTCCAAGAAAGCATCAATGGCCTTTAAACCACAAGTTAGGAACAGGAAGTTATACTAAACATGGGTATAATATGTTTGTCTATTATCACAATTTTGGGGAAGAAAAGAACATCGAAAAACCGAAAGAATCAAGTGCAGGGCAAGTAAACAAACTTGAGGATGTGAATTTCGCCGCTTACGTGCTTCAAAAGCACATCGCTGAGCCGATATCTGTCCAAAATGCAAATAGGGAGATAAACCAGAAAGTGCATTGGGGTTGCACGGGTTGTTGCGATCTAGAGAGTAACCTTTCAACCTTTTTGTCAAGAATCCATTTTCACTTCCCATCAACACATCCCTTGCCGCAATTTCCCCCGGCTCACACCAATCAACTTCAGGAACCTCAGCTCCTGTCCTAGTAATTTGACAAAAACAATCATCAAGGCAGGGGCATCATATCCACATAATTTGCTAATGTGCAAACAACACTAACCTTAACACATCAGCAATGAGACCATCCCAGTCAATGGAATGGTTCTCGGGAAGAACCCACATCCTAGTTGGTAGATTATCTTCAACGTCAGGGAAATCGATGAGATACTCAGAAAGCCTTTTGTTTATCTTTGTCCTGATTGTCTTAGCACTGTACTCCAATTTATCAGAGGCAACCCAAAGTGGCACAACGTTGTGAGCGTCCACTTCATGCACCGTAACCGAATCGCTTACCCTCTCGCAAATCTCTTCTTTACACCTTCGAATTTCCCGCAATGGTGAGAAATCCGTTACCAAAAGTGAAGCTCCACATTCTCTAAGAAACGCTGGCACGGTCTCCTCCGCCTCGCCCTACAATAGAGTTTGAAAGCAGAAACAACATCTTAGAAGAGTTAAGACCTTGTTTAGTTAACGGTCTCATGCAAGAGGTAAAATTAATCAGTTCGAATACAAATTAATATCATCTTTTGAAGAAATTAAGCAAAAATGTTTCCATAAATTAGCTTCAACGGAGGAGAATACCACTGATTTTGTTGATCAAATGCCAAACTATTTTAGCTTAAGAAGTGGTCTTGAATTCGAGTTTCATATACAATGACTCGGAGGAAATGTTTTGTCCTCTACGGTGATTCTACCAAACTCGTGCATGATTCTTTCAAATGGAAATGTATCTAAACATCTTCAACAGACGGAAAATTTATAAATAAACTAATTCTAACTTAAGTTTCATCGGAGAGTTAAAAAGTTGATAGAGACCTAAATATTATTTAAAAAGCCATCCAAACAGAAAGCGAAACTTTAATAACTGTGCAAGTTACCTGGAACAAGAAAAATGGAATTTGAAGAGTATTTTGCATACGGTGGCACAATTGGCGCAAGCCCCTGAGCATGAACCCTAGGTGACGAGATTTGGCGCCGAGAAAGCTGTGGAATAGATTGAAAACAACGGCAACAGGAACGTTGGCTTTGTTGGCCTCAGCAACGGCGTGGATCAGAGCCCAGTTGTCTCTCACCCGTTGATCTCTGAACATCCAGTACACAACGGGACCCGAACCCGCTTCTCCACAGGAACCATTTTTCAGGGTCCGAATCCGACCTGCCTGAACCGTCATCGGCGACGCTAATTTGGAAGCCATCGTGTTTAACCAAGCGCCTCTACTCCACAAGTCTTGGAGGGAAATTCAACAGTTCCATGTGTGGTTTCAAACCAACGTACGTGATTCCACTCTCTCTTTGGCACGTGTACAATGCTATTTATTATTATTATGTTTGTCATTGCACTTAGGCCCAAATAAAAAATCGACCTCACTAACCTATGGGTTTTTCTTCTGCACTCCCCTTTTTTCTTCTTGCACCCATAAAACCAGGTAATCCCAAAATTGTCTCCCATTAAAATTATATTAAAAGTGTAAGAAGAAAAAAGGGAGGTACAGGAATAAATGCCCACATATACGAAAACAGGCCGAAAGGCTAAGTCAATCTTCAAGGCCCAACCCAAAAAATATGTCTGCATTGTTCTGAGAGAGAAAATCTCGATCGATCCAATTAAGCTATATATATATATATATATATATATATATATATATATATATATATATATATATGTATATATGGCCATTTTTTTTTAATTTTAAATTAAAGCTGAAAAGCTCTAATGCTAAAACAAAAAATATTTAAAGTTTCATTTCTTCTAATTTAGGAGAAATTATTCAAGCGATAGTAAAAAGAGAGAGGTTGGTGACAGAAGATAAAATGTTTACTTTAAAAGGCTTCTTTACCTTTAATAAAATTTGTCCGTTTATATTCTGTGATAAATACAGATTAGTTAATTTTTTTAATCTGTTTAGAGAGTTTAGAGTAAGCTTTCTTTTAAAGGAAAAATGCTTTTTTCTTTTACTGAAAAACTGTAACTGATTTTTTTATTAATTTGAGTATGGTTTTTAGTAACGAATGATGAGTAATTGAGATTAAAGTAAGAAGAGCATAAGGGTATTTGAGTCTGAAGAAGCAGATGTCACAAGTGTGTTGTTCTTTTTGAGGTGAAGAATCAATGTCTGAATGTGCTGTTGGTATTAGAAGTGGACAACATTCAACTAAAATCATTGGTTTAGTAAATCCAACAACAATTAACGGTGGAGGAAAGAGTTTTGGAACACATGATTAGGCTTTGGAACAGAAGAAGATTCTTGTATATAAAGAGGTTGTCTTCTTACATTAATCATTGCATTGCATTGCATAAGCGTATGAAGCATCTAGATAGGATAGAGACAGATAGATACGGAGAAAGTGAGTGAATGAATTTTTGGTTGGTGACTGAGCCATTAGCTATCATTTCTGTCTCTCACTTATATCACTAATTACAAGACCCAACTAACTCTCATCATTCTTCACTCTGCTTTCTACAACTTTTAATCATCTCATTATGTATTTTTCCAATATATTTTATGCTTTCAAGTTATTCATCCATTTTCATTTAATATTTATTAATATTCAATACAGGATTTGTAAAACATTGCGAGAAATAAAACCATAAACATAATAATGTGTTCCTACTAGGTGATTTTATTGTTGAGGAAGAATGAATAGAACTAATTTGTGAGATTTGTGTAGTTCATTTCAACATATATTATATATGAGGATGAAATAATGAGAAATTTCGAAATATCGTATTTTTTTGTCATTCGTGCTCTAATTTAAAGTGATTTATGTTTAAATGTCATTTTTGTCTTCTATTATATTTAAAATTACCAAAAATATATATTCGATATCAACTATATATATTTAGTTTTAGTCCAAATGCATTCGATTCTAATTGCACGTATCTGGTTTCAAATGAAACATATTTGGTTTCATTATTAAGATATTCGATTTTAGTTGTATGTATTTGGTTTCACATGTATTCGTTCATATTATATTACAAAGACATTTTACTAATATTTAATTTCTATTAATTGAATTATTTTTTTTATCTATTACATTAGTCAAATCCTATATTAATTTTCATAAATTTTACTTTCTCTTCACTTAATTGTAAATCTTTTAAAAAAATAACAATAAACTTATTTTTAAATTTCTTCAAATTTATTAATTTCCTCTCTTTCAAAATCATCCTTCGACGTGAAGACAGTCACAAAAGAGAATGGTATGAACAAATTTACTATATATTATTACCATTAGCCAAAACACATGCACATTTATATATTTTAATTGATATTGTTGATAAATGTATAAACTTGTGATTATGTTTGTAGACCGTCTATAATAATTGTAGGTGTATATATAAAGGTGTAATTTCTTTGTAAGCAGTCGTTGAAATATTGAACTTCTATTTTTAAATAAAAAATTAGTTCGAACATCAAATAAAAAAAAACTATCGAATATTGAAGATGATTTTACAAAGAAAAATATTATTTGACACACTTAAATTTTTTATCTTCATTTAATATTATTCTTTTCTACT
Source organism: Vigna radiata var. radiata (assembly GCF_000741045.1). Taxonomy (NCBI): domain Eukaryota; kingdom Viridiplantae; phylum Streptophyta; class Magnoliopsida; order Fabales; family Fabaceae; genus Vigna; species Vigna radiata. Next base: position 2,465,251 of record NC_028361.1, on the reverse strand, counting down.
TTTTATTCTATTCTTTTTAAAAAAATATAAATATTTATACTTTTATAACCATTTTACCTTTATATTATGTGTCAAATGAACGTAAAAATATGTTTATAAACAACAAACGAGTATTAAAGAAAAACAAAAGAAGTTGAAACGTGTTTATTACAAGATCATTGATTGATATTCTAAATATACGATCGGATTTTTAATCATCTTACAAAATAGATATATAATGCAAGGATAGATCCTCGTAAAAGAATTCTAAATATTATAGATTATAGATAATTATTTCACTTTCTCATGAACATATAGGGCAGGTTTCCATGTATTTCTTTCAATACTTGAAAATGTGGTTACTCTCTTTAATGTTAATACACTCTTAGTTTTTTTTATTATACTAATTAATTAAAGTGTATTTTATAAAACAATTTAAAATCAATTTCTTACGATAATCAATGATATTATAATACGTAATCATTTATAAACCATCTATAAACAATCAGTATATAATGTTTTAAATTAAGAAAAAGAATTATAAAGTTTCCATATATCTGGCATGAGTGGAAAGGATTTGAAGACTTAAATACCCTGACAAAAAAAAAGAGGTACAAGAGTCCCCATAACCATAATCAATGGCAGCATAAATGACGCATGTGAGTTAATAAGCACACTATCAATTGGGCACTTTTTTTTTAACTGAAAAGAGACAAATAATGTAAATGGTTATAGTTAGTTGTATCTCTTAACTTGCAATTTTCATAACTAAAGTAATGTTAAAATACTAAGTTTAGTTATTTTCATTGTTAATTCAGTCTTAATATTTTTTATTCAATAAACTTCTATTTTTCATCCATTTAATTCAGTATAAGATGAAAAAGTGATGGAATAGAAGAGAAGTAAGAAGGGTTTTGTAATGTTGACGTCAGGATTTGATCATAGGAGTACGACCTTCCCTTTTATGATGTGCAATATATAATTAGAAATTGTTGTGGTGCTTGAAGAAAATGTTCCCTTGAAGCAAATTAAGACATTGAACTTTTTGCGAATAAAATGAATGATAATAATTTTGTTTCAACAACCCCTTGTGAAATGGGGAAAAGGTTTGAAAAAAGAAAGAAGTCGGTTGAGATTCGTTGTTGAAGAATCGCTCTCTCCAGCATTTTCTGTGCTACTTCATGCCGACACCCTTCCTTTGCTTTGGGTCCTCTCACACCAATCTCTTTTTCTCTCTGCATCACACATCAAAACAATGTTTAAAACACAAGTTACCCAACAAAACTTTATTATATATTTTGTATTTATGCACCACATCCAACTGTCTCTGCCCTTCACCCATAAACACATTTCAAAATTCAACTCATGCTTCTTCTCCACACGCCTTAGAATGATACCTCCTAGGTTTTCTAGCTTAGTAACTTCTATAAACAACCAATTATTATTATTGGATCTCTTCTCTTCAACTTCTATATATATATATATATATATATATATATATATACACGGTTTCATGTGTAAGATCAAGAATTTTCACAAACACTTCTTTAAATTTTCTTTTAAGTTAGCTTATTTTTAGTTTTAATTATTCTTTGTCCAAGTTTCATATCGTCCAGTATACTTATGAAAGACACTCTAACTCATTCTCTGTCTAAGTTTCAGACCATTCAATGTACCTGTAAAAGGTACTCTAACGCAAGTTAATGATTAGTCTAACTAGGAATTATTGTAAAATTTTAAACTTGCAATAAATATAACTATTTACCTTTTTACTTCCCACTATTATTTATACTTTTCGAAATGGACTTGTGATTAATGAAATCTTAATCACTGTCTAATCACAACTCATTTTACACTAAGTAATTCTTGTGATAATCTTGGTTAGGAGTGATGCTTAGGTGTTTCTATTGTTGGAGACTGACCAATCTATCTATCTCTTATTTTCACAACCGTGCGGTCAATTTGACAGTATAGATGTTTGTGACCTCCCCCTCTATATCCTAGTGTAATTATTCCTCTGGCATTACAATCTTTACCACAATGATGTTGTCCATAGATCAAATGATTTTGTGGATTGAATTTTACTTTACTGTTTACGGTTCCATTATATGTCATACTATTAAGTATTTTGATTTAAATTATTTTCTTTCTAAGAAGTGGAATAAAATAATACAGTTGAAACCTAATAATCATTAGTCTATAATACACTATATATCCTATAATAGGTCGTATTCTTCTATCCTCTACTAATAATCTAATCGATGACTATTTATAGTCATTAAATAGTCATTATTTTGACATTAAAAAAAGGTTGAATCAAATGTTTTATTTGTGCCTAGTTGATCAGTCGGACCGGTCATCTCCTATCGTGATAGTATAGAATTGTTCTGTATGTGAGTACTTATTTTAAGAGGGGAAACATCTTTTTGAGGGAAGTTTGAAGTAACTAGAAGGATTAGAGTTCTATATTTGCCAGCGGAAAGAGAAAAAGAATTGGGACCCAATAAGTTTACGTCCAATGTTCGTGTTGGCTAACAAACAAATTCCATGGGGTAGGGCGTTCTTTATGTTCTGCGGACAAAACAATCCAAAGAGTTTATTAAGAATCAACGTCGAGACTGAACTTTGAAAGCAATGGTCATTTGTAAAGTTGCGTGTTTGACGTGAGTTGAACAAGACTTTGGGATGATTAATGCACGAGTTTGACTTTAGGAAGAAAGCTTAATGCCTTTGGACTTTGGAGAGAAAAAGATTCACCAATTTAGGAGTGATGAAAACGGAGTAACAACTCAGATTTTTACGAATGCATCATCATCATGTCATGTGCCATTCAAGATTCTCTACAACAGAAACAATATCTGATGCCACATTCCATCAAGACAATTTCTCGTGCCAAACGTTTCATATATTTGGAGAATAATTGCAGCTGTTTGCGAAAGATATAAAACGGAACAGCACTCTTTGCATTGCTCACTCCTGGCTATAATTCCAAATTGCTGATAAAGTTTGAGCATAGATTCGATCTTAGATTATAGGAAAACTTACAAAAAAAAAAGCAAAAGCCTCCCGTCAACGATTATATTATTGATTCTCAAAATTACTACAGGAACATTACAACATACATTTTCTACGATACTCTTGTGGCCTTTACAAATAAGTGCTGGTCAAGCACTTACTTCTGTAGCTGTACGAACAAAGAAGATACATATCCTTTCTCAGTTCCCAGGATATTTAACGACTTGCAGATAAATCATATGCGACGGTTACCGATGGGAAGTTGCTCGAATCACGAGGTCAGGTAGCAGGAATACAAAAATTCAATCGCCAGATGACCAGAGCTAGAAACAAATACTAGATAGAAATAAGAAAATAACTATAAAGGAACGAGAGAAAGAAGAGAAGGTAGTGGAAAGAATTGAATGAATCCTAAAAATTAAAATTCCTAAAAGAATTGTCACGCAGAGGAAGTGTCCGCAAAAACCTCGTTTAAGACATCGTCCTCACCGTTTGCCATGCTCAACAGCTCTGCATCCTTCTCTTCATCACCTGAAAAATCCTTTCTTTCCAATTTGGAATGAGCTGCTGTGAAAATCAACTTGTGAATCCTATCCAGTGCTTCTCTGGAGTGTCCTTGTGCACACACCCATCTCCAGGAAGACCAATTGCATTTGAAGCCAGGCGAAGTTGCGTGAAGGAAAATCAACCTAACCGCAACTCTTCCCAAGGACTTAAACTCGGTGAGATGAGTTTCCCACACAAGTCTACTGCTTTGGCGATTCACAATCTTCATTTTCCCAGTAACAGGATCCCTCTCTTTCATCTGCACAGCACGAGCGTACACTGGGTCAAGCCCTTGCGTTCTCCATTTCATAAGCTCCATTAGAACAATATGAGCCTCGTCCCTTGAAACGAGCCTTGTTATGAGTTTATCCACGTCTTTCTCTTGTTCCGGTGTCAAGTACTTAAACGGTGGAAGGTACTTCCCACTCGTGTCCCTCACCAAATACAGAGGATCAAGAATGTAAGCTGCAGCCCAAGCAGGGTGGTAGTTTTTCATGAACCTTTTTTCAATAATTTTCTCCACCTCTCCTTCCGCAACCTGAGTTTTTGAGCTCCAGTCCTTCACTCGTGCCCTTAACTCACCCCATAGTGGAAGGCATTGCCCTACAAGAGGCCTCTCTGTTTCAATCTCCCGAACCATCTCCTTCACCAACTTAACCAATGAATGAACCGCTTCCAACTCATTCCAAAACCCCACATCTCCTATCATGTCCCCGACTTCCCTCGCATTCTGGTCTTCTACGGATGCCATTTTCAAAGACTCGTCCAAAAGCACCAGCTGTAGTGCCCCGACCGAACTCAACAAGTCCTCCATCATTGCATACACAGTGTCAAAAGACTCGAACTCCCGCGAGAGCAACGGCGTTCGGAGCAACCACGCATGTCCGTACTCCTGCTGTTGGTACTTGTGAAAACTGTTCCTCACTCGAGTTTCGTAGTTAACGAAACTCGCGAGCTTGACACAATTCCGAGTTACGGTGCTGAACAGCGAGAGCTCCTTGTTGAAGTCCTTGATCAAACTGCTGAACGCTTGGTACTGACAAGAAAGGTTAACCATCCAAGGGTTTCGATTCTCCAAGTTTCTCAATGCCTTCTTCTTAAACTTGTCCGCAACAACGCCAACACATTGTTGCACGACATTCTCACAAATGCCGGTAATTGTCTCCCAAATAACTTCTTCCGCGTAACTGGAAGGAGCAGAACCGCCAACAAACACTGTCCTTCTGTGCAAACTGGTCCCATTGGGAAGATTAACGGTCATGTTAACCAACTTCTCTTCGCAGTACTTCTTCCCCTTCCGTTTCCACCCATCCGAGGCTACTTGAAAGAACAAAGCGTCTCTGATTCGCGCTTCTGAATCTGCTTTAGCTTCTTCAAACTTCGCGTCCAATCTACTTCCAGCGAACTCTCTGACAGACACTGAGGGTAACCCAACCTGATTAAGAAACGCTCTGAACTTGGGGTGCTCCAGAGAGGAGAAAGAGACAGAACCACAGGATTCGTAGACCCAATCAGCCAGACAATCAAAAGCGGTATCGACTTGAGCTTTGCTGAGAGTTGGACCAGGTGATGTTTTGGGACTCTTTAGCTTCTTCACACTGTCTTCCAACATGGCTAAGGCGCCCAAATCCTCCTTCCCTCCCGACAACATCAAATGCGGTTGCTGCGGCAGCGCGTACGTCAGCTCTCCGAAGAATCGCAACGGATCCACTACGGCCAGCGGCGACACTTCGTAGGATGAATCGCGGCCGGATGCTGAGGTTCTCTTGCGGTTGTTGTGGTTGGTCGGGGAAGGTGGTGGAGAGGCGACCATGGCGGCGGCAGCGGCGGAGGGGGATACGGAGGAGATTGGTTTGGCGGCGGAATTGAAATTGGCGCACGTTCCGCGCTTTAGATGCTCGGAGGCCGTGCGAGAGGGATTCGAAGCAGAGAAAACGGCGTCGCACAGAGAGCACCTGAGTTTGACGGCTTTGGGGAGCCCTGTTTCGGTGTTGTGCAACAGCATGGGTTCCAGGTGCGCCCAATACCATGCCCCTTTGCCCTTCATAGCTTTGGTTCGAACCGTCATCAACCCTTCGTAGCGCTTGTGCGCAGATTTTGCAGTGAGTTCATCGGCTGAAGCTGAGTCGGCAGAGGGTGTGCTACTCGCCATCGCAAGTGGGAAGTTGAAGAGTAATATTTTCAATTGGAATTGTAAGTGGAATAAAAACTGTAGTTTTCTTTAGCGAGGATGAACGGTTTTATTTTATTACATGTTCAAAGGCATCAAGTTCTGTGCATTCAGTCGGGAAAAGCAGGTGGCAGCAGCGGCCGGAATTTGAATTTCCGGTGGGTTGCCATGGAACTAAGCGGCCATCTCCGTCAGGACTTTTAAGGGGGGAATGGAGTATGTTATTTGAAAGATGTGTCCTATTGTGCTGAAAAATTTGAGAGATTTAGTTTGTTTAGGGAGAAAGAAGGGAGCCAGAAATAGCAAAGCACAAAGAGAAAACAAGAACAAACTCCGTCATCTTCACGCGGAAACTATCTGCGAGTGGGGGACATTCTTCAGGAATGTTGATGGGAACTGCTACAACGAGGTAACGCTGGAATAACACCTGTTACTATCCCACGAACGAAACCAAGACATGATGATGGCTGTCGCAGCCCAATTACCACTCACTGGCAAGTGGACATCACGCGCCCGGGAGGAGGCTTTTAGTTTTGAGTTTCTACATCTGTTTCACGTTCTATAGTTTTGTTTGTGTTTTTTTAAACCTCTCTGTATTATTTCTCTACATGAAATAAATTTCAATTTCCTAAATTGTATTACTAAATGTTTATTTTCTAAATATTCTTTAATAATTATTTTGAAATAAGCTTGTCTTTAAATTATATATATTTAAAAGATAATATATAAAAATAAATATATTAGACTAATTTAAGTAATATTATTAGTCACTGTAAAAGTAATTAGATTTACTCATAGTAAAATATGGACAAATATTTATTTATAATTTTCCCTGTTGCTCTCTGGGCCTTGTTGTGGGTCTTTTACCTACATTTTATTAGCATTTATTGTAGTTGTTTAATTTTGACAAAGAAAAAAGGGGCTTTTTAGTCTTCATCTTTTATAGTCTTTATTAATATTTGTTAACAAAAATAGAGAACACAGATATATGGTCTGAATAAGTGTCACTTCACTTAATTCTGAATTATTTTAAATGGAATTTTAAGATAATTAATATGAAATAAATTATTTATATTATCAACATATGATATGATGTCATTTATGATTTTAATACAAGGTTCTTTTTAGATTTAATAAAAAGGCGTCTGTAATATAAACATTTTGGCACGGTTATTTTTATAAAATAAATATTTTATACGATCATTTAATTTATTTTTATCATATGTGTTTTAAAGAAGTATCGATAATAGTGCACTAATAAGATATAAAAATAATTAAAATAGTCTTTTAAATATATGAAAGTATATAACGACTTTAATTTAAATTAAAAAAAATTGGTATTCAAAATAAACTTTGTCTTTCACGTATTCTTCTGAAAAATGATGCTAACTAGTATTATTAGTTTACTAATATCATATATTAATGACACATTAGTTGTTATTTTGTGTTAGATGTGACATGTACATAGTAAACACTTTAAATATGATAACGGTTAAAGTTTGTTGTAATTGATTAAATAGATCTATTACACATTTTCAAACCACAGCAAAAAGATTAGAACTATATTATGTATTTTTTACTACTCAAAACCTTTTAATTTAGATTTCTAGTGAGTAATTTGATCTTAATAGTTTACATAATTCACTTAAAAATCAATCACAAGTTCGACACTTAATTCGTCAGCACCAATTTTTAAAAAAATAATTTTTTTAATATAATTAACTTAGCATAAACCAGTGTCAATCTCGTGAATGCTACAAAATTATTTTTACTATTGTAGATTTTTCATTTGTAAAAAGAAGAAAAAAAAAGGTAATATTGGCCCACAGAGATCATCATGGAGATAAGAGGCCATTTTTTTGTATAAAGTAAATCAACCATAGATGAATTTATCTGGAAAACCCTAAAATTCTTACCATAAATATCACCATAACCAAATCAATCACTTTATCTCAGCACATAATTATCCATATGACATACTTATAGCAATACACATTATCACAAAATGATTTAAATATAATAAATCTTAACGGATTCGAGATTTTACATTAAGTAAGAATGAAAACGTGGTGGAAAGTGAAAAGAGAGAAGGGAGAAAAAGTAAGAAGATGATCTGAAATGGTAAAGATGGGTAAGGAAGGAGGGATCCCCATGATCACCACGCGTACGGCCAAGATTCAAGAACTGAAATTCCTAATTATGCCATCAGAAAAGAAAGCCATAAAGTCTGAGGAACCATGACAAAGCTCATTTCAAATTTCACTCACTTTGTAAAAGTGGTTCAGGAAAAAGCAAGATATGGGCCAACAAATAACAAATTCATCACAAAATTTCCAAGATCAAATTTCAGTTTATGGGATTTAAATTAGAAACCTCATTATTGGTGGTGACCCACTAGCCCGTTACTTCTTAGCCCAGTGGGCTTTCTCTTTTTTCTCAAGTCAATCACTACGGCCCAGAAAGTAAACAAACATGTAAAACAGCAAAAACAAAAACAAAACGCCCACCGTGGGGCTCGAACCCAAGACCACAAGGTTAAGAGCCTTGCGCTCTGCCAACTGAGCTAGACGGGCTTACGTTTTAGTTTCTAAATTATTGGTTAATACCAAATCTTTCATCTTGTTATTTAACACACACACACGAATATATTTAACTATTAGAAAATGAATAATAATTTAAGTACACTTTTAAAATACGATGATGAAGCCAGCCAACCCTGATAAATATATTATCCCGTGGAGATATCACTTTCAAATTGAATATTTTAAAAATGTAAAATTAGGATTTTAGTTATTTTTATTTGGTGTGTTTAGCATGTGGGCCAAATAAGCTTAGGTCAAATCCATATGTGGATATAATTATGTCGATTAATTTTATAAAACGATATTAAATTTTTAAACTTTCATATTTAAATTTAAAATTACTTCAATTCATATGATTTAAATTTTAAAACTTCATATCTTTTTTTATTGATTTTTTAATTTTGAAACAGGTAAGAATCGCATTAGTCTATAGGACCAGGTCAATCTATTAAGAAATGGACCAAATTGGGCTATACAGTGAGGTGTATATGTGGGTCGGACCATTGGGCCAAGGGGAATGTTTTCTTCCTGTACCCCAATTCTTTTGTAATCCCTAAACTACCCTTTCAGCTTGACTTGGATAAAAATCCTATTTCACACTCTTTACATTTGCGCAGTCAGAACATCCTGCACTTCCCAACTCTCTTTCCCTCCTTTCTGCAGACAAACTCCAAGATTTAGACAAACTAAATTTTGAAATTCGGTGAAAACTAACAATATCAGAATTCAAAATTTGACAATACTTAATCAAAACTGAATTCAAAATTCAATAAAAAAACATAAATTTCACATTTCATCAAATTTTAAAATTTGATAAATACCAACAAAACTAGTTTTCAAAATACAGTAACACTTAACTAAAATTAGATTTCAAAATTCAATAAATAACTTAAATTTCACACTTTAACAAAAATTCGATGAAAATTCACCAAAACCAAAATTTAAAATTCAACAAACGACATGAATTTTACTTTTATCAAACTTTTAAACTAAATAAAAGCCAACAAAATTTAATTCAAAATCTAATAATACTTAGCCAACACCAAAATCCGGTAATCATCATTTCAAGTTTCGCAGTCGACATATCAACAACACCATTAATTTTCTAACTAGAGTATACAAATTTTGCATGCCAAGTTTATGCTTCTCATGTTTTCGACCACATCACCAGTTTTTTTTTTTTTTTTTTTTTTTTTTTATATATTATTATTGTTAGTAATAACTAATAACCATAATTGATTTATATTTAATTACATTTTTGGTCAATGAAATTAATTTTTACTTCCTAACTATTTTTATATAATTAGTTTATGGATGATGCTTTTACACAATTGTTTTTTAATTTCCAAATTCTGTTTTGATAATATTTTTTAAAACAAGTTTTTTAGTGGAAATTACGGACGAATAAATAAATAAATAAAAGAATAAAATAAAATATTAGAACCAGTAATAACATTTTTATACAAAATTTCATAATCAATCAAACATGATAATTTTTCAGGCTTTATCAATAACATTTTAATTTTGAATTAATTTTTATTTTTTCAAAATACGATTTATTTCTAGTTTGCTAGTTTATTAGAAATTTTTAATTAGTTTATTTTTTTTAGATTTATTGGAGGTGCAGAAAGAAAAACGTGAAATGCACCTTGGGCAAATGAAAAATAGAACAGTAAAAAGGAAGTGCTTATTTTATCACCAAAAATTACTATATACATTATCTAACGGAAAAGAAAAGTATATTAAATAATGGATGGTCGGTGCCGAAAGTAATTAATGTTTTATTGAGACGTTATTATACTGTAATTTTAATAATTTTTATAGCTAAATTTAAAATTTATTAATAAAACTTACCAAATGCATGATATTAATGATTTTTATATTAAGTTAGACATTTATTAATATTCTTTTAAGTTGATAGAAAACGAAATTTACATGTTTTGAAAAAACTAAAATAATAATTAGAATTTAAAAAGGAAGTCCTTGAAAAGGTATTTATTATAAATAAAATGATTGGGAGCATGTGGGGGCAAAGAATGAAAGATATTAGGAATGGTAGATTATAGACATTACAGAGGAGAAGCTAATGAAAGATAAACAGGAAGAAAGTCCACGTCAACAACCATTCACGCAACTACCCAATTCATTCTCTTTTAACTTCCATTCACTCAACCAATTCAATCACCCACACTTTTATGTCTCCAAGGAAAAGTTCGCCGATTGGTTCCGCTCGGAGAAATAAGCCGCGGCAACTGTTGCCGTCACCCCACCGCCGGACGAGCAACAAGCCAAAGCATGTCAAGGTCTTGAAACGCTGCTCATCGGCGCCTCTGCTTACACGACGAGAAAACGGCGATGCTGACAGCCATTATTGGAAAAGTGGAAGAGGCTCGTTTTTCCGACCTAAAACGTTTTCTGATGCCTTTCTCTCTTCCCCTTCTCCCTTTTCCTCCCCGCGGATCCACACTAAGCAGGTTATTCTCAACTTTACTAAACTCTCGTTCTTTGTTTTAATTAATTAGTTAATTACTTTTTATTATGATTATCATGAAAATAGAAATGTTTGCTTTTTGCAACGTTTTTCAACGAACATCAAGTTGCTCTGTACGGTTAGTAGAAGGCTAAAATTAGGGTTGAATGATTATAAATTACGTTGGTGGAATGGGATGAACTTCTAATTTTGAGAAATCCTTTCATATATCTTGCATGACAAGGTTGCTTAATTTGCTACCTGAGCAGCGAGAGTCTGTTTAAGACGTTTCTTTTGGTTTGAGGAAAACCCAAAAGGGAAGTTTGGTATGAATAACTAAGTTAAATTAAACGAAACTGTACTTCTTTTACCATATATGGTCCGAAATTGGAAAGAACCCTGAAGTTTGGCCAAACACTGTTATTGTTATGTAAGGTTTAAGAAAGGGTCAAACTCGAGGGAGAGAGAATTTTGTTTTTCTCCTTTTGTCTCAACCCTTCTGCCATTGGTTTTGCTTTTAGTTTACGCAAGAATTGTCCTGAAAAACTTTAGAGGTGGCGTGAAGAATATCATATTAAGCATACCTTATCTACTTAGTTTATGAAGATTCCCAACCACGAACATAATTCATCCATGAAAATGCTTGCTAGTAGTACAGCATCTCACAATTTACTCAGACCAACCTTGCATAAAACAACTTTCTTTTAAGTTATTTTTTAAGAAACTAATTAATTACGGTGTTTGATTTTTAATTGTTTTTTTATGAGCATGGAATGTCTTTTTGTTTACGCCATTTGGGGTTAGTGAACATGAAGTATGTAATTTAATAATCTACCCTGTGTAGCACCTCAAGTGATAAAGATTTAAATATTAGACTTGGTGACGTAGTATGCGTGGCTTTTAACTAATGACTACTTGTACTAAAAATATAGAGTAATTGGCATGCTAAACTTGGTCAAGCACAGCGATTACTTTCATGTTCGTCTTGGTGACTGGTGATGTGTTATTGTATTATTAGATAATAAAGGGGTACGACAAAGAGGCTAAGGTGGTAGTTAATGTGACCGTTGAGGGAAGTCCAGGGCCAGTTCGAACCATGGTTAAACTGGGTTCCAGTGTGGACGACACAATCAAGCTTGTGGTAGATAAATACAGAGAAGAAGGAAGAAGTCCGAATATCAATCCTAGCATGACATCTTCATTCGAATTGCATCACTCTCATTTCAGTCTCCAGAGTAAGTAAAATTTTAATCATATCATATTTGTCACTTTTCCAGAACTATTAGTAAAGATATAAATAGCAGTAATTTTATTTAACCTCTAAGATGGTGGTTAATATTGGAGAGATTATTTATTTGGATTACGAACTTTGGTTGGAAGGTTTGGATAAATCAGAAGTGATTGCGGATGTGGGTAGTAGAAGTTTTTATCTGCGGAAGAATAGCAGTGCTTCTATTTTGACTTCATTTCATTCGGGAAGTGCTCCCCAATTAGTCAGTCGTGCCTCTACTCCATCCGTACCAAACCCTCCTCCATTCTTCATCCATTCTTTCTTTGCCCGCAAGATTAGCAAAATTGTAAGAAGAGCTCAGCGTCTTTGGAACATTGTTGTTTGCTCCCAGTGAGGACGCTCACAGTCTCTTCAATCAATGATGGGAAAAAGCAACGACTTTTAATATGTTGCCTTTCAACCCCTCATTTTCAGCTTCAAGTATGTTTATCACTTGGGTAAATATTACCTTTACCATTTTTTACATTCACATCAATTAAAGCTGCTATTAAATTAATACGTAAGTGAACATAAACTTCTTCCTGTTATTTGTATCTCCGAGATGGCATTAGCTTCTTCTCGATCTCATTTAAAGGGATTCGGATCCTCGCAGTGAAAAAGAAATCTGGAACTTTTCATAGTTATAACTTGTAGTGTGTTTGATTTATTAATATGCTCTCCAACTTTGTTTCACGGATATTGGATTTGGACTGAGAAGATAGAATTATAATTTTAATTTACAAAAACATAAAAACAATGAAAAGTGTGACGAAATATCGAGTATAATTTGAATAAAATATGATAAATTCTCATGTAATTTGTAGTTGTGGTTATTATTGTGAATGATAAGAGATGTACAAGATACTTTGCAAATTTTATGTAAGATTAATTGTTTAAGAATATAGTTTTTGAATTAGATAAAGTACAAAAAAATTACAGTTTGGCATTGTATAAAAATAAATAAATATAAGCTCTTAAGTTTCCCGTTATGAATTTCGTAAATTTAATATTTATGGCAATAAGTTTTTAATTAATGAGTAAATATTTTAATACACAATAGTTTCAATAAAAGAAAACATTTAAAACGATTGAATTTAAAACAAGATTAATTTTTTTTTTTTAAAGAAAGCAATTCAAATCTAATGAAGATTTCTAACAAATAAAAAGTATTAGTCGGATATTATATTAGTGCATTGCTTACATTTTATATCTTATATATGTCGTAAAACACTTTTTATTTTTAAATTAAAACAATTTTGATTACTACTTGTTTGAACAGATTAATACAAACAAATGTAAAATAACAAACTTAAATTTAGGAAGGAATAAAAGAAAGTGATGTTTAATTAATCGAAAATTAAGTGAAGAAAAATAGATGAAGTAATAATTGTACTCCAATCATATAAATTTGGGTATACTAATGAAGTTAACATATGAATGTAACCAGAGAATATCAGTAATAAAATTTAAACATTTTTTTTTAAAATTCTTAAACCATACAGAATTTTAATTTTAAATTTTATAAATTTTTCATATTTCTGAAAGCTTTATTTGATTTATTCTTTATAAATTTGCCAATTTGAGCTTTGATTTCTGTAAAGAGAATCCAAAATATAAACTCACAATTTTTATATCTCTAAGTTTCTTTGAAAAGATACAGTTTTCTTAAAGATATCAGACATTAGTACTGCATCACAGAACACCATACCAGCCAATGTCAAAATGTCGACTTTTAGAAGATAAAAATGGAAAGGATTATTAATTATGTTTGGATAATGCTATTTGGATTAAAAACACAGTTAATTGGATGAATAGCATTTAACAAAATAAGCTAGAAAAGGGGATGATTGTTTGAGTTAGTGGTGTTGCGTGAATGGCGTGCATGGCGTGCATGGCCTAGAAATGTAGAGGAAGGAGAAACGTGCAGACTGCGCACGTACCGGGAAAAGGCTCCGGCTAACTTACGCCCCATCACTGAAGGGGAAGAAGGAGAAGAAGAGAGATGGGCGATCTATTTGCTTGGCTCATCTCCTTCTTCCTCCTCATTGCCTTGCTTGTCCTCGTCACTTACCAGGTTTTTTTTTTCTTCTTCTTCATCTTCCAACTTTTTCTTCAATGTTATAATATGGAAAAACAAGTTATATATTATATTACCCTCTTACATGATTTCACGTTTGTTGCAGTTAATGTGCCTAGCAGACCTGGAATTTGATTATATAAATCCTTATGACTCCTCTTCTCGAATAAATGTGCTGGTTTTGCCTGAGTTTGCTACGCAAGCTGCCCTATGCTTCTTCTACCTTGTTACTCAGCATTGGATAATGGCACTCTTCTGCGCTCCTTATCTTTTCTTCAACATTCGATTGTAAGTTTGTATCAATTCTGCTTCATTGTTTCTTGATTATACACAACCACAGATTCTACAAACGTTCCGGTCTTCAGTTTGAGAGTGAGAAAAAAGCTCGACTTTGAACTTTGAGACTTTCTATTCTCGACATGAAACAAACATACACTACGATAACCAGTGATTTCCATTTCTAGAAAACTTTACCAGAAAAAAAATGTACTTTAGTGCTGTTATATTTAGGTGAGAGAAGAAAACAGAGTATGGATTTAATTAAACTGTGGGTCTTTTCAGTATTCTACATTTTAGAGAGTCTAGGAATGTTTAGAGAGCTGAAACAAACCAAGTAAATAATGTTTTTCCTCGTTTTCTTATTGGGTTTTTGTTCTCACATTCAGTTAAATTTTCATTTATGTCCTATTTTGTGTTCGTTACATTTGCAACACATACAAGTTTGGGATTAGCTTTCCATTGCATGGTGTTAGATAGTTGCAGAGAGGTTAGAGGATTAAAGGAGATGAAACAATAGTCTTGAAATTTAAATGTACTGAAATGTGAATAATATAGTTGTATTGATAGCATGTTTTAATCCTTTGATCAGGTACAGACGAAGAAGGCATTTGATTGATGTAACTGAGATATTCAACCAGCTCCACTGGGAAAAGAAGCAACGGCTAGTCAAATTCTTCTACCTTGTCTTTACCCTTTTCCTCTCAGTATTTTGGTAACGTTTGTTTGTCTCTCATTTTATATAGATTTTGTTAAAATGGATGCTTTTATTCATAGCTGTTAATCCTGTTGCAGGATGATTTACTCATCACTGGAGTAGCAGTTATAGTTGATTGCTTGAATTATTTGGTTCTGCAAACTCCCAGAAGCTTGCGGTAGAGAACAGTTAATTACTTCTCACACTGTAATGATGAACTTTAGAGGTGAGGTTGCTGGTCTGTGTTGATTGTTTGTTGGTACTCATAAAAAGTGGTAAAGAATAATATTTTAGCTTAAATGATTACCAAAATGAAGTTAAAAAAACACTGAAATGTGTTTTTGTTTCCTTTTATCTCAGAAAAAATAACAAAAATAGTTTTAAGAAAACAGTTCTGAAATATAAATTCATCCACCAAGTCCAGGGAATTTCTGTTTCCATTGAATATGTTAATGTTCATTGTAATCTCATTTGAAAACATGTTGGTTTTGACACTTGCATGAGCAGGCACATATCGGTTCAAGATTCTTCCCAGAAGCAGCCAATAATAATCTTTTGGACGACAATTAAATAAAACAATGTAATCAAAGACAATGCAGTGTGCAACTTGGATCGTAACGTTTAACGAACAAACATTGTTGGCTAGCTGAAAATACGAGCCTAATTTATTTGTGCAACTTGGTGACTTGTCATTATCGTATATCAGATTATCAGGTCACTCATATGAAAAGGAAAACAACATCTGTTACTGACATCATTTTCTTTTCCTTTCTAACTGTTATTTCCTTGGCTTTGCATCATTGTTCATACTCCAAATATAAGCTTTCGGCAAATGCAACGACACCAATCTCTTCAAAAGGGTAAGGCGGCTTGCAGCTATTGAAAATTAGAAAAATATTTTATATATGAACAGTCATCGAAGTTTACACCAGAAATAACTTGTTTGACTGTCCAATCTTTTATATATATATATGTTCTAAATTTTTCCTTAACTTAATCTTTCTTGGTGTTTGTTTTAGAACTTTAATTTCTTTTTAGTCATTAAATTTAGATAGTTAAGTTAAAATGCCAAAAAGAAAATTTATGAAAGTTTGAAATAAAAATAAATTTTAATTTCTTGCTCAAGTACATATTTAACTATCTTTATGCCTATTAACAAGAACATTGTTCTGAATAACAAAAACAAAGTCCGTGTCTTTTGTTCATTCCTCTTGTTCAGACATTTTATGTATTGTATTGCAGTCCTTGTTTTATAAAAATATATAGTCAAATTTGAATTAAGTCTAATTTATGTTTCAATCAAACATTGTTGATTGTGCTATATACCTCTTTGCATAAAAGGACGAATCGTTGCTAATTAAGAAACTCCATATTGTATATTATGCAGAATAAAGCTTGTTTTGTTGATTTATTTTTAGTTACTGTTTTTTTTTCTGCTTCCTTTCCAACTTACTATAAAACAAAGGTGAACAAATCCTTAAAATATTATGTGGAGGTTCCATTGTTGGCACTTCATTTGTTTCTTTCTTTTGTCTTTTTTTTTTTGTTTACTTTTTATGCAATTTTTTAATAATCAAACTGACGTTTGTTTTTATTTTCGTCTTCGTCACTAATTCACACTTCAGATGACGCACCGATTCATTGGATACTGGCCTGATGCATGTCTTATATATTAACTGATCCCTAATGAACAAGAATTACGACAATAATCAATTAAGATTTTCATAACTTTTTAAGTTGTAATAGTACTATCAGTTTATCAATTTGTTGATTAAGTAAAATAAATGGTTCAGTTTATCAATTTGTTGACGAACTATCAGTTTCTGTGAACAAACAGTATATAAAAGTAAATTAGACAGTGGATAGAAACTAAACTCTGTTTTTTACACGTTAAATAAAATTTATTGATTTTAATAAGTTTACTAATATAATGTCAAAATTATTATTATTATTATTATTAAATATTTACAAAAGTCAACGGCATAATGCAAAGATCATAATAAACATAAAAACCTTTGCAACGAATCATTAGATTATGTCTTTGGTTGTCTTCAAAGTTAATCAAAATTTAATTAAAGACCCAATATTAAGTATCTTCCACTCTGCAACGATAATCAAGATGAATTCTTTTGAAAGCAATCCAGAATGAATTAACAAAGCGTGAGTGTGTAAACAAAAAAAAAAATGCACCCACACCTCCGTTTTGGTTGTTCTAGAATACTTTCAGATTGAACATAGAAGACAAAAAAAGAATACTTTTAGTTTCATCTTGATTGATATTTTGAAATATTTAGAATATATAATTTATTCCCTATTTAATATTCTCATTTAATGTAAAATCATTTCAACCACCTATAGGATACTGGTCCCTTTCGTTATTTCATAAAACTTTATTCCCAATAAGTACAACTGCCTAACTTTTATTCTAGTAGATAGGGATATTACACTACAGTCAATTATTTTGTTTTCAATACCTTTAGCTTCATCAACAAATAAGACAAGTCAAATGCTAATGCCTACTTAAACCGTCCAACATAAAAAAAAGTGGGCAAATTATATGTAGTTCATTTTTTATTTTACAAAAAAAATTATATTTTTCAAGAGATAACAAATAAATATAAAATGCATTCAATTAGAATAATCTTTTTGGGGTGAAAAGAAGGGAGAGTTGAATTTAAAAATAGTAAAGCACTAAAATGAATACTGATAACATGGGAGGAAATGTGGATATGTACAGATGAGGGTAATGCTAAGGGAACAATGAACCCAATTTGCTCTGTCTCCTACCTAAACTTGTGCCTCTGCTGCCACCAGGAATCTAATTCTATATTCTTCTCACATTAACAACCTTCCCAACCGAGCTGAACACCTTTCCGCAATAACCAAAATATGTTGTAATTAAAAGGAGCATTTAAAACGGTGGGCACCCCAATCCACCACAGCTGTACATTTAACTATCCGTTTCCACCTACCAAACCCAACCCAACCAACTAAAACAACCGCCATCACCAAATTCTACCTTTCAACTTTTCTGCACACAACCCAAATCTGAAGCAAAGAATAGTATGCTACAAAAAGATTGCATAGAAAACCTCACCCCTAAATTCCTCTGTTTTAGCCTGGCTCAGGAACAGGATTTGATTAATCCCAAACTGTACAGATTTCTTTTCACCAGACTCCCTATGGAAAACAACACTGCCCCACCAATTCCAACCGCTTGATCCTCTCTCTGCATCTCCTGATGATTTACCAACGGCAATTCCTTCACTTCTAAATAGCTTAACCCAATTTTCTGCCTAACACATTCAATAATTTTTGAATCAGCTGGATTTCCAATGGCATCCGTTACATAGAATACATTTGTAGCCATATTCCCTACAGTGGATATCTCAGCCCTGGTCACATTGAGCCCATTCTCGCGGAAAGTTCTCATTACTTCTGCCAGAAGCCCCTGCCTGTCTTCTTTACATAACTCTAGCCGAACGCCCTACAATCAAATAATTAAAAATTAAAAATCTTCATTTTATATCAGAAGGTAAGGTAATAACAAAACAAACGCCAGAGGAAGGAGGCCTGTACCTCAGATGCCCTTCTCTCTACAGCAGCTTTTAGGCATTGAATTACACGTTGTCGCTCTGGTTCTGAGCTAATTGGACTGCCATCTTTGTGTCTTATATAAAACTCCTACAGTGAAGATCAGAACAAACTTAAGTAACACAAATTAAGAAAGGGGAATAAACTAGTTTTGAGGGAAGGAAATAGAATAATCACCAAGTATGCTCTGTCATCATTTGTGTTAATAGTTGCATGAAAAACATCGTATTCCATGTCTGTCAAATTGCATACAACATCGAATAAAAGCTTGGTTCGATCTTTGCACTGAACATTCACGACTGAATACCCTCTTCCTGCCCAATTCTGAACCGTCACTACTGGGTTATCAGAAGTAACCTCAAGAATGGGAGTCCTCTCATAATCACGGTCTCTAAACATCATCTGGTGTAGCCTTCTTTCAGTGTGCATCGCAGCCATAGAAACAGAAATATTTGCACTTCTAATGTCATTGTCTCCCTTCAAAACATTTCTTAAGCGCAATTCAATCTTCTTAATTTTCTGAGAGTCCTCAATAGTAGACCCAGAACTAGAATCTTTTACATAGATTAAGGAAGCAATCCGGCCATTGTGAGTCCAAACCTTTGCCTCAACCACATCACATTGAAGATCAGCCAGTACGGCAAACACCTCCGATAAAAGACCGACTCGGTCAGTTCCTGTCAATTCCAGCGCAGTGAGACCTTTAGAACTGTTGGTTCTTCCATACTGAATGTTCCCAAGTGACTGTAGTGAGAAAAATCAGATTAGATACACAATAAACACGATTTAAAAACAAAAAATTATATCTGGTAACATTTAAATTGTAATTCATTTAGAACTTGTAAAGACCATCAATACCTGCTCAATATATTTTAAAACCTTTTCGTCCGTTATCTTGTTTCCATTTTGATCAGTGACATGAAAAACTGTCAATTGAACAGGCAAAACAAATATAAGTCCACAGGGAATTTACCCATCTCAGGAGAAGAATCCCGAACCAAACCAATTATGAAAAAAATGAAATAACAATTAGCTTACCATCCATACACCATTTGCCATCAGCAGAAATATAGGCTTTCTTTATAGAAAGGTCCAGGTCGGTGAGCACTTGTACAGCATCCAATAAAATACCATGCCTTCTAGCACTGTCAACCTGTGAAATTCATTGAAAAAAAAAGGTCACTGTTAATTAATTATTCTTTCTTCCCATGAAATCAAAATATTTTTAGAACAACTTGTTTTCATTGGACAAGAGTTTCGTAGGGAGGTTACCTTGACAAGAGTAGCTGAAGAGAACACGGAATTGTCAATAACAACCCTGTTTCAAATAAAAAAAAATTCAGAATTAGCAAAATTGATTTGTCCCGTGATTTTTCTTCCAATATAAAGATACAAAGAATGCACTAAAGGGAACAGTGACGTTTCACAAGAGCAGGAGGCCATACGCAATTAGAAAAGTCAAAAACCTGTTAAATAGTAGCAGCAGACAAATCAAATTCAAAAGTCGGTGTGACTTTTTTAAAAAAAATATATACATCCTTTGAAATATTGGATGCAAGAAGGAACAAATGCAAAGAGCATAGGCACCAAAAATTCTTGTCTGCCAAAAAGGGATTTGGCTGACAAATAAACTAACACAAGAAAAAATAGCACCTACTTTGGAATTATCAGTAAGGGGTTCTGACCAGTCGGAGTAAGAACAAAAAATCATGGCTTAATGATAATTTTTTTGCAGAAAATCATATGGCGTGTCCATAAATAAACACAAAACCAGAGTAAACAGAATGATGGCTTAAGATTACACAAAATCAGCTTCAAAACTTATAGATCCATTCAAAACATGGAGAATTACAATCTACAGTCTTAACTAAAAGAAACAAAGAGGCAACAAATGGAATAATGGTTTGCAAACCTGGGAGTGCTCATTCTTATTACAAGCTTTTCGTATTCGTCCGTGCAAGCAGGCCACTCCATTCTCCTTTTCCGTTTCTTCAAAAGAGAGGAGGAAGATTCCTGTATCTGTATGAGAACAGAACCAGAATGAAATTTACCAGTTTTTTTCTTTCTCTTCTCCTTCCCTTAACCCAGTGTACAACAAACAGTGACTCTGTTTCTCTCTCTATTTGCCTCCCATTACAAAGAAACACCCATATATATATCTGGCACCAATATTTAAAGATATTTTTTAATTGATATAATTTAATATATTTAGTATAGGGTATCCCTAGCATGTCTAAACACAGGCAAAGAAAACACACACAGTGCTGTCACATGGCGTGACTAGCGCCTGCGCGCTGACCCAACTTTCTAATTTAGATGTTCTGTTTGAAGTCACACCCCATAATTCTGTTAAATCGTTTAATTAGCAATTTAATCTTGGATTAAACAAGAATGACCCGTGTCCTTTAAAACCAATTAGCGTGACTTGTAATCCAGCATGGAGGACACGTGGGACCTGTGCATGTCGCATTGCTTTCTCTCTACTCAACAGGTAAGAACATATCAAGAGAGGGTAGAGACACGTGGCAGGATTGAGTTCAAAACTGATCAGTAAACTTGGTAATTAAGGTGAGATTTTGCCACCTCAATGATGACGTCCGCACGTGATAACACTGCTTGGATTGACTTTTCTTTTATTTTAGCATTCATTCTTCTTAGTTGCTTTTCCTCATTTCTTTGATATTCTCTTTTGGTTATCATATTAATCTTTTTATTGTATTATTTTTATTTTGGTATTTATCTTTGCTTGTTTTCATTTTAATTTTAATCAATTAATCATTAACCATTAATCAATAGAATACATACAGAACAATTTTTTGATAAATTATCAAATTTTAATCGGTTTTTTTAAAGTATATAATATTTAAGAAATATATGGGAGCAATTTGTCCCCGGTTTCATATTTACATAATCAATTTTACTTTTGTCTCCACAAAGTTTTACTGTACTGCTATTAATTTTAATTTTTTTTTATAAAATTAACAATAAATAAGTATATTATATTTTTAAAATATAAAAATGTCATGTAACAATTACAATTTACAAAATGTAGATATTTTAGTAATTTTATCTTATTGTTTCTTTCCATAAAAAAAATCATTATAACTCTTTTTTTTTGTCCAATTAGAAAATCTTAATTTGTCAAAATTATTGATAATGAAGTGATTTTAACAGTAATTGTCTTTAAATGATAATAATAATTATATATTTCTATTTATTAATAAAATAAGTTTTGCTTTGACAGAAGAGGAAAACTGGCTCAAAATATTCATATGTATTTAAATTTATGAGTGCAGGATAATATTTGTTGTATAAATATAATTAACTAGCTTAAATGCAATCAGTTATTGTTTTGGGAGTTTTAGTGTGGATTTAATATGTATCTCTCCAAATTATTTAACATATTTTCAAATTGATATCAATTTAGTTATCATGTATTTTTCAATTATATATACATGAATATTACACTTTTAAGAACAATATTCAATAATTATAATGTATCTTTAAAACATAAGATCGTGGGAGGTTATATTTAAGAAATGTATCGAAAGTTTCTAACTACATATTCCCTCAGTTGTTTGTAGTCTTTTTCAAACTAATTACATCACAAGTTATTTCCAAATTTTATGTAATTTTAAATTTATTATTATTATTATTATTATTATTATTATTATAGATTTTATTGTGTTTAGTTTCTGCATAAGTGTTTATTTATTTTAGTTTACTAATTTTTTTTAGCTTTTATCATTAATTAACTAACACTAAAAAAAGTGGAAATATTAATTAATATAATCAAAATAATAAAAAGTGCTTTGAATTAAGATATTTGTTGTCTCAAGTACACAACAGACATAAAAAGCATGTATTACTTAGTATAAATACAATCTTTTATATATTATTTTCACTTTTTATGTAATTACTTACTTTTAACATATGTTTATAGAAATAACTAAAATTTATTTGGAGTGCATGATTTATTTTTAATGTATTAATTTTAATCTTATAATATTGAATGATTATAGATAATTTATATTATATTATTAATGTTTAATTTTATCTCTATAGATATAACAAAATATATTAATATATCGTGAACAAGATTATATTTATATTAATTATATATTGTGTAAAGATAAAAATTAAATAGTGATATTTAATTTAAACATTATATGTAATTTAATATATTATATTTTTAATTTTAAAAATATAAAATACATTTTATTTTTTTTCTTTATTTTGGTAATGTATACTTTAAATTATATCAACTCAATATATAGATTAAATACCTACCAAATGTGATGTGTACTTAGGATATCAGGTAGATATTATTTATTCCATTAAAAAAAACAAAAAAATTATTAGGTGTTGAGATAGACGTGTAAGATCAGATAATAAAATAAACCTTGCAGTCATGATAAGTTGAGAATTTATTAAAGTGACATTATCAATGATAATTAAATATTTTTTTCATGTAGTATAAAAAAATACCAATGAGTTAACATGTTTTGTGTGAGTATTAATTAATAACTTTGAATAATTCTCAATTATTTAAATAGACAAATATAAAAGAACAAATGAAAATATAAGTCATTATACTTGACAAAATGTGTAATAAAGTATGGAAATAATTACTCACAATATATTATTAAATAAGATCTATATTAAATAATTACACAAAATATACGAAAATTGTGATTAAATTGTTAAAATATTTACAATGCATTTATTACCATATTAATTATCAAACTAATGAAATATCGAACTTACTTAAGTATAAAAAATATCTTTAGCTAATACATAGGAAATTGAGAAATGAAAAATATTACTTGAAGTAAACACTCCACACATAACAATCGAAAAGAAAAATACCATTATCTTACAATGTATTTAAAATGTTATGAACAGTATTCTTATTTGTAAGAAATATAAAAGCGGAAAGGAGAAAGTGGGGTTGGGAGCGATGAAAACACGTTCCAGGGTTTACGAATACGAATACAGTGTATTCGTATTATGTGCAGAAGATACATACATACAAAAATTTGAAATATGGAATTCCATGAAAAAAGGAAAAGAAAGATAGAGAAAATGCTGAACGCCTGCAAGAAACAATAAAGAATTGTAAGACAGGTTGGTTGAGGGAAATAGAAAAAGATGGTTGAATTGAAAGTGTTGGGGAAGAGACGTGGTTAATGCCAGACATACACAGATCCGTCCTAAAAAGGCGTGTGGGACACACACACCACACACTGTGATTGGTTTGTCAGCGTGTCTCTTTACACAAACCAAGGGAGACTGTACGAGGACAAATGCACTTGTTACTTCGATTTAGGGTTTTAGGGTTTTCACAGGAGAAGGAGGAGGCGGAGTGGGAGACCTTTAATACAACGGCGCCGCATGTCTTTCCGTGGGACACTCACCGCATGTTTTGCTCCAACCTAAATCTTCTGTCTTCCTTCAACGTGCATCAACATGTTTTAATCAATAATCACTATTATTACCCTAATGCACCAAATCAGAACGCCTGATACTCTTCATTAATAAAACAAGTTAAATACAATGTGTGATACTCCACTCCGCAACTACTATCGTGCCAATTATACGGACACCATGCTTCTATTTTCTTTAATATGAAAAAGGTGGATAAACCTGCATTTAAATAGGTTAAGTATGATTAAATTTTAATTTGCAGAAATATTGAAAGGCCGTATATTGAAGTGTGTAAGTGGGTTTTGAATAGTGACAACAAATATATAGAATAAGAAAGGGACCAAAGCATTTAAGTGCAATAGTGGGAGACGTTTATTGAAGCTGCCACGAAGGTGCAACGGCAGGAAGAGATTGTACCAAAAAGCAAATAAAAATAAAATAGGAAGCCACATAATTTTGGCGTTATTGCAAGTACAACCTCAGTCATCAGCTCCTTCATCCACGCCCGTAAAACCTTCCTAATCTGGAACCGTTGTTTCCTCGATTTCTTCTTGTGTTTTTACTTTCTTGGCAAATTATTATTAAGTGTAATTTGTGAGACCTAAACTCATTTGAGATAAGACAATAACTATATTAATAATAAATATTGTCTGTACTAAATCTTTTATCAGGATATTGTTTTTTTAAAAATTAAAAGCGAAAACTATATTTAAAAGTTCGTTGACTTAATGTATCTTAACACAAATCTTTTTAGATTAACAAATCCATTCAACTTATGCTTAAGATTTTATGTTGAAATTCAATACAATTCTCAATTACTTGGCCGTTCATACTATATCATTATAAAATGAATATTGTGAAAATTATTTCTCTCTTCAATTTTTTCACAACATCGTTTCAAACGTGTATTTTACATATTATAATTATTTTATTGAAATAGAATACACATTTGTTTATGAAGTAGAAGTACTATCGTAGGGGCATGTTATTAATATTTCATAAAAGTCATTTTTTTAATATTTTTAAATGATTCCTTCGAAATAGTTGTTTTGAAGTGTATTATTTATATTCTAGAATAATCGTTTTGAAATTGAGTATACATTATGTATATTTTTATATGCATTTTGATTTGTGTACATATAATAGAGATATTTTGGAAAAAGAAAAATACCCAGAAAAAAACTTTAGGTACCATAATAAGAAGTACATTTATAAGATGAGATGTATGCAAAACTAATTTTGGATTAGACTTTATTTAACCAAGACAATTCCTTTTAGGAGTAAATGTTGCAAGTTTTCTTCTAATTTCATCTTATATAGAACTCTCACTCCAATAAACAGACACCTCATAATTTTTATTATTTTCATAACAAATAAATTTAAATAAATATTAAAACTAATACACATAAAAAATAACTAAATTTAAAAAGAATAAATAAACAAAATAACAATTTTGAAATTTAAAATTAAAAATTCAATTTAATGATTATCAAATTTAAAAATAATATTAAATTTTGAAATTTGATCAAGGAATTCACTTCAAATTTATTGGATTTCAAAATTTTTTACTCTTTTAAACAAATATTGTACACTCCTAAATTATATTTTGAAATTTATTTTGAATTTTGGTATTAAATCCTAAATTTCAAAATTCTTAACCCTAAAATCCTAATTCCCTTCCAAGCATTACATATTTCAATTAAACATTTACAAATTAGAGATGTAGTAAATAATGTGTACTTATCTGATTTTCGTGGCACAATTTATTTGGCTTGAAGGTATGATCTGGAGTGGGTGAGCGCATGCTAAGTGTAGAGGTGAGAGACAATAAAAAGACTTTTTGGGTGAGTGATGTAACGTTAGAGTTAAGAGAAAATATAATTAGGAGTGGGATAAATAAAATGAGAGATTTTTTTTTTTTACTCTACTCATAAAATCAATTTAAGAATTTATAAAAGTTTGGAGGTGTAAGAAGAAAACTTGGAGGTGCAGGAAGAAAGACCACTTTTGGGTTCACCTTTTAAAAATGTTCAGCCCAAGCAGAATGCTTTAGAGGCCGTAAACCCAACTGGTGGTTTTCATGCGGCCCAAAGTATAACGTCAACATACGACGGCGTATGTTTCTTCTGCTTAAAATAGCTTTATCCAATCCCAAGCGGTGGCATTAATTTGTTGTCAAATGGCTTGTGCACACTACTACCATTGCGCGGCGAGTCTGATATTCCGGTCCGACACTGGACCTCGTTTGGGCCAGATTTTGACGCTAGAGAGTCCTCAAAGTTCGTGGCTTGGAACTGAGCTTAGGGTTTCATCATGCAGTCTCAATCTCAGAAATCACGTGCCTGTTTCACGGCGCCGGCCCCTAGCCGTCACCGTCTCCGTTAGCCTTCCCACGGCGTAAGTCTTTTTTTTTTTTCAGTTCCCAATTCGGAATTGATTTGCCTCTTTTTGGGTTTTAAGTTTAAATTCTGTTATTCTGATCACAGAAAACCGGAGCGTGCTTCTCCTGGCCAAAAATTTCCCAAGTGAGTAGTATCGCCCAAATGTTTTTTCACTCTACTTCATTTTCTCGTTTGGTTGTCATTATTTCATTGCTGATTTTCTTTGATGAAAGCAAGATGGTCTTCCAAGGCTATAAAATCGTTTGCAATGTCTGAATTGGAGGCTAGGAAACTTAAGTATCCTACTACCGGAACTGAAGCCCTTCTCATGGGGGTTCTCATCGAGGGTAACTATCTCATTTGCTACATTGAAAATTTTCTATATCTTTGTGTTAGTTTTTCAATTTTTGTGGAATTGATTTTAGAAGGATTTATTTTGGAAGAATTGAGATTAAGAAAAATTGTTTGTGTTTTGGGAAGTGATATTTTAACTTAACACACATTTTATGGAGCTTACTCCCATTAATGTGGATTCGGGATAATCCTTGATATAATAGATATTGGTTTCCTGTTAAGTTTTTACGCAAAACACTGAAAACAAAGGTATGGTTTTTTCTCTGTTTTGTGTAATCTTGTCGTGTTATTGAATTCAAATGCAGACGTTTGGCCTTATAGCCATAAAACCAAAAACGAAAAAACCGACTCAGCACCCACTAACACCATGCATAAAGTCGTGGGTGGTTTCCTAAAATCACGGGCTAAATTTTAGCACCATATCCCTACAAAATACGTCATAGCTGACCACATTATTGAAACAGAAAAATCCCGTGAATAAAAAAAAAAACAGAAACATAATATCTGTCGTCTCGAAGAGAGGAAAATTGAAGTTTTGAAAGAGCCCTCGTTAGGACGTCTGTTTTCTGGTCTTAAGTTGACTCACATTCCACCGAATGTGAGTAAAAGAGAGACACGTTGAAAGGTTTTTTTATGTACAAAGATATCTGATAGGGTACGATTTATGTGAGATTGAAGAACATGATTATGTATGAGGGGTTGAGGGCTTTGTGCTTTGGTTGTCATCATAAATTATTGGTGTGGATACTGCAACTTGGATTTCTCTTTGTAAAAACTTGAACCCATATAATATGTGCAGTCTCCATGGCTAAACTTTTGTATTCTGTTTCTGCATTTGAAAAGGCTACCAAGCTTTGCTTCTTGGACCATTGAGAGATGAGAGCAAGAAAGACATAACCCTTGAAGTAATATCAGATGCCTAATTAGCATCATAGTGTGCAAGATGTAATCGAGTGCAAGTTGGTTGCATTGAAAAATCCATGATTGATATTGCCTTTTAAGTACAAAAAAAATTGTTTGAGTGCCTTCCAATGTTCAGCCAAGGGTTGAGTCATAGACTAGTACTGTTTGTTGATGTTAAAATAACTGGTTCTAGAAGGGGGTTGAATAGAGCCTTAGACTCAATTATATATACCATTTTTAATATAAACATTTAGAAAATTGATAGTCAATCAGTTCATGTAGTTTTGCTATGGGTTTAGGGTACAAGATGTTTCAAAAGTCCAGGGTACATGTACTTTGAGGTGAATTTTAATGTAAAAAATTATAATTGTATATAAACTTGACTAAATTGTTTGACTGATAAAAAAACACGAATAAGCATAAATTTTAGCATAAAAGGAGATTAAATTATTTAAAATGATAAAAAAAAATTGTAATAAAAATAAAATCTATAGTTTTAAAATGTTCACCAATCAATTATAACACATTAGTATTGTTGTGATATAATATGTCCTTGTCCATAGTAAGTGAAAACTCAGTGTGGTTTTCAGATGTTTACCGTTCCTGTATGTAATCACAACCCAAAAGTGACTTGGGTGCTGTCATTTTTCTGAGTGTACAGTGAAAAGGGCCATCCAAGTTCACTTTCTTACTTGTGCTGAATTCACAAGTTTATTTGAGTTCAGGCGAATTTACTCCCAATTTTTCTGAGTTCACTGGAAAATGACCTTGCTTGTGAGTCAACTAAGCACACAGTTGTGGAAATGGAAATTCACGCATCAGGAGTTTGAAAACTATTATGAGAAGAATGACTTCTAAATATAGTTAATCAAGAAGTAACTTCAACTAATTCAGTCTTTTAACATTAAATTCATCTTCAAATAGTTCACGACTGATCATGAATGATTTGTACTCAGTACTCAGTATGACTGATTTGTAACGCAGTTATTGCTTCCACCTCTTGAACCAACTTCTGCTTTTTATACCACCTCTAGTAGTGTTTGAAGCCTTATTTTGGTCACCAGTTTGAGAACAACAGAGAACAATCCAAGCACTGCATGCAGACAACCACCCAAAAACATTCCCAACATGCACCAATACCCAAGCACCCCCAGCCAGACAAGAATCCAGCACACACCCACAGTCAAAGAACAACATCCATATAGCTCCCAACCAAACAAGAAATGATAAACTAAGAACCGAGGCCACTCAGCTAAGGGAGAAATGTCATACAACAAAACGGAGAGTGTAGAGTAAAACACAACACTGGTGTGGTGGTGATGATGATGATGATGATTAGACTAAGAGGATGTGTTTCCAATCGCTCCTTGTCTCAAAAAGGGGATTATTGAGTCTGGTTCCCACACAGCTTGGGATTTAGTGTTTCCAAAACTGAGTCAGTGAAAACTTGACTTTGTAAGGCCAAAACGACTTTGTTTTGCCGCTACTAGAACTAGGACAGCATAAGAAAAGATGCAAGACTTGTAAAATATTGGCAATTGGGGCAGTTCTAGAGGGAAATATCAATATACTCCGTTTGCGATCTCAGGTCCAAGTTTGCTCATTGACCTATGCGAAACTTTTAGGATCATGAGTTGCCAGGTAAAATGTGATTTTTGGAACATCGATATCAACTAAAGAACAGTTTTTTTTTTTTTTTTTTTTTTTTAAAAATCTTCATTTTGATGATGTGCAACATATGGATATATGCTGTATTCTAAGATTAGTGAAATATTGTGTGAAGGGCCCAAACTCACCTCACATCTAGTTTTAAGGGCTTTGATTTTTGTAAGTAGTGCCTTAAATTGTTTGAAGATTAATAATGATTCGGATTACTTTGGATAAAATATATTCCTGGATATTTGTTATATACATCTAGGGAAGAAATGTAATTAGAGTATCCTGAAGAGCAGTTTATTGGCACTCCTTTGACAACTACAACTTACTGGGACCATCAAACTGTCAACCCACTATGTTTGTTTGACTAGAACTCGCTGTTAGAAACCAGAATTTACTAATCAACGAAATGAACAGTAAAAATAGAAATGATGCAAATCTAGTATTATTATTAATCAGAAAACATCAGAAGGTTCAGCACCCTCTGCCTAGAGCAAGCTCCTGAGGAGAAATGTATAATTCTTCTCCTCTAAATCCCACCAAAAAGTGACCAAAACGTGTCCCCCCTCACCTCCTACACCTCATATATAACAACCCATACTCATTTCTTTTTCCCTCTCTTCTAACTAACACCATTCCCTCACAAAGTCACGTCACCCTTTTCTCTCTTCTTATAAACTCTGCCCCACCTATTTTTATTCTCTCCTGGGTACGTATCACTCGCGTACAGAGATGATTACATCTTGTTACAAATAATTCAAGACAAGAAAAGATTTGTTATTCCATTGGGACAAATGGACATTTTTGCGCAACATAACTTGAACATTTTTTTGTTGTTTCAAGGTGAAGATTGTTAAGTTTTCTACATTTTATTAAGAACAATTGAGCCTCTTAAATCGGTAAATTACAAACTTGGAAAACTCCTAATAGATAGGACCAATATCTCCAACACATGATAGTAAGAGACCACTGAATCTGTTGACTAAAACAGAAAAGTAATAGATAGAATCAGCATAAACTGCGACCTGTATTGCATCAAATACTAAAAACTCCAGGCCACTAACAGATGATTCAATTTTTTGAGTTGTTTTTAACGAAAATCTGTGCCTTTATTATATTTAGGATGTTTTTAATTGATTATTTGATTGTGTTCCGTGTGTTGTTATTACATTTCAATATCTGAACATAGAAGTTTAAGCATTATTCCTAACCTATCTGTGGGCTTTAGGTACTAATCTAGCTGCCAAGTTTTTGCGAGCCAATGGAATTTCACTTCTCAAGGTTCAAGACGAAACAGTGAAGTTACTTGGAAAAGGTGATTTGTTTTTCTTCAGCCCAGAGCATCCTCCACTGACCGATGAGGCTCAGAGAGCTCTTGATTGGGCTGTTGATCGAAAAATAAAATCTGGTTGGTTATTTTCATTTTTCTCATTTACTATTTTTTATCGCCAATTGCGGAGGAGTGCGGAGAACTGGTTTCGATGCTTATAGTACTTTGTGCATTAATGCTTTTGCTAGTGGTTTAAATTCTACCTGATTATTTTTTTTCTCTCTTCTCTCCCTCTAAATTAACTTTAAATAACACGAAAACACAAAAAGTATGCCAATTTTTTTATAGAATGATGTCATTTGGGGTTCGTCTTCTACTAAGCGATGGGCCAATTTAGTTACTAAACATGGAGTGATGGAACACAGTTTGTATTTTGTATTTGAGCTTGACAAAAATATATCATTTTGTAATGAATTATAACAAAAAAATTCTAAATAAATATGTATGGAATTTACACATTTATCTGTAGTCCTGCCAAATTAAATAAATGTGGTTGAAGTTGAGGATGCCAGGTACTATTTTGTCTAAAATCCTGGTTCTTATTCGCGTGCCTATACTTATTTTCTGGTTGCTTAACATTTTTACAAGATCTTGTGTTATTTGGGTGTGCTAATGACTTCTTGTTAGATCCTGAAGCTTTTCTTCTAGCAAAAATAATTGTCAAACCTGCGTTCAGGTTGATGATGGTTAGTTAGTTAATGGCATTCGTTCATATTTTAACAATAAAAAAAGACTAAATTCTGCTTTTGGAAATTATATTGATATAGAATAAAATATTAAACTAGAAGTCCAAGATAAAGAACCCGAGGCAATTAGGAAAAATATTGTAAATATAGAGTTGTCTGATGGAGTTTGAAACATTTATTTAAGAGTTTGATGGCATGTTGGTTCTATAGCAAAACAGAAGAGCCATTTGTCATTTCCGAAGACATTTCTTTGTCATTATATTTCCTGCTACTGAAAAAATGATCTTTGTTTCTGAGAATGTTTTCGTAATGACCTTTTGTGATATTCCCCTGTTTAATTATTATTTGATAAAGATTTATTGGTAGCATCGTCGCAATTGGTTTTGTTTCGTGGGACAAACTTGTTCTCAATATTTAGCCACTTTCAAATTATACATTATCCCATAAGTCCCTCGCTGTATTTTATTCATTCACTTTGTGCATCATTACACATTATGTTTTTCAAAAGGTGATTGATTCCAGTCAAATGTTCTACGCTCTAGGCAAAGAAATTAATCCTTTTACGTGACTTGCAGGTGATGACGGGGAAATGACCACGGCGCACATACTTCTTGGTATCTGGTCCGAAGCTGGATCTCCTGGTCACAAGATTCTGTCCACCCTTGGCTTTAATGATGAAAAAGCTGGAGAACTTGAGTCCTTAATTTCTAAACCTGGATGTACGGATGATTGATGAATGTCTACGTGCAAGAGTTTTAGTTTTAATTTTATATTTATCATTGATACCATTGTTTGTACAATCGATATATGAATAGGCTGTTCGGTTGTGCCTACTGATTTGGAATGCATAAAACTTACTATTTTCGAATGTGAAATGTCCTTCCTCTCAAAAAAAAAAAAAAAGAAAAAAAGAAAAAAAGAAACAGAAAGAAAGAAAGTAATAAACAGGCACGCACGCTAAAGTAAAGCAGGAGAAAGGGACATAAAATGACTGGTAAATCATATGGGTTGCTTTAAAGGGATTTTTAAGAAAGTCCTTGAGCACTGAATAACAAAAATGGGGGATGACACGACAAGCAACTGAGATATTGTATGTATGGCCTCCAATGTCTTTTTCGTTTAGGCCCGGTGGTTGGAGATACGTATGAACATGGTTAGATGAAGATGATAATTTGTAATTACTTTGATACACTTATACTTTTTCACGGGCGTCTATTCGTGTTTCTGCGTCATATTTGGGAAGTTCCTTAACCTGCTCGATGCTTGTCAGTGTTTGTGCCTTGGCGGCTTCTTCCACCCAGTTTAACCGTGCAATGAATATCAATAACAACGTCAAGCAGGTAACTATACCAGCAAGAAGTCCAATGAAGAGTCCAACAAGGCCAAGACGGAGTTTGAAGGCAAAAACAATACCAAGTGGCAAGGCCAGGAAATAAAATCCACCTAGATTCGCATATGCGCCCAACCAAGGTCGTGCTGTTCCTCGAACTATGCCTCCACAAACTGCCAAAGGAAAATTAAACACTTCCACCACAGCCATCAGCAACATTGTCTTATTTACTCCCTTTATAATTCCCCTATCATGGCTAAACAGTGGCCCCCAAATTCCCCTGGCAGCCACCATCAGCAAACTGCCTATGCAACCAGAGATAAAACCCAATGTCAGAGACACATACGCTGATCGGTAAGCAAGGCCAGCTTGGTTAGCACCAAGCTCATTTGAGACACGGGTGGAAACACATGTGGCCAGCGACAGCATCACTGAGAAAAGCAAATAGTCGAAGTTTAGCACAATGGCCAAAACTCCCACGGCTTGCTTAGCATTCTTGAGGTGGCCAGTAAGCAAAACCAGGATCTCATAGCACCACCATTCAAGGCACGTGTTGAGGCAGCATGATCCACAAAGCTTCACCAGCCTGATCCAATCCTCAACGCTCTGATCCCACCACCCTCCTTCCTTCCACATGCTTCCCTTTTTGTTCTCAATAATTAAAACATAAATGGCTAGCAGGATCACAACAATAAGATCAGTAATCCAAACCGCCATGGCGACTCCTCTGAGGCCCATGGTCTTTGAGAGCACTATGTTAACTGGTATGTGGAAAGCTAGTGCCACAGCCGAACTAAACATGGTGGGAAGAGTTATGCTCTGAGAGCTCAAGTAGGCCTTTAAGGGACAGAAGAGCGAGGCAACAAACAAGTCGGGTATGAGAGAGGAAACATAGGTCCTGGCCACAATGGAGATGTCTTGCTGTTGGCCAAAATTAATCAAAATTTTGTCAACATTAAGCCACAAGAAAGTGATGGGAAGCGATACCAATAACAACAATAAGATTGTCATGAGAAGGGTCTTGTGAAGGAGCCTGAAGTTTTTGGCACCATGAGCCTGGCCACATATGGGTTCCATGGCACAGCATATACCGTTGAGAACAGAGAAGCCAGTGACATTAGCAAAAGTGAAGCCGAGAGCTCCACCTGCTAAGCTGAGCTCCCCGAGACGGCCTAAAAAAGCTGTTGTGATGGCTGTCTTGGCAAACCAAGCCAAATTCATGGCTACCATTGGAAGGGCTATTCCTCGTTGAACTCTTAGCTCTGAGATCAGCATCTTCACTGAATTGGCTGCATAGTTTTGGTCTTGTAGTGCAGGAGGAGGTGACAAGGGTTGATTAGTTTCATCGTTTAAGCTTAGGTTGTCTCCTACTTTACATGTTGCTGACATTGTTGCTGTGCTAAGTTCTGCGTCTGGTCTCTTTCCCTTTGTACCTCGGATTGTTTGAATGCAGGAGTTTAGTTTTTCTAAGAGGAACAGAGGGTGCTAATATACTTTTCTCAAGTGCCCATAAAGGAAGCGGTTGGTGAAAGATTTATATATAGTGCGTGAGCCATATGCCTTAGACCATATAACGCACTTCCGTTACTACAAGAACCCTACTTTCACAACAATATTTGCAACAACACGTTTTCTTTAACTCATTTGCATTTAGGCAAAACCCTTTTATGCAGTATCTCTGGGATATCCTCTTTTTTTTTATTCAAAATCAAAACATTACCACAAATAATTATATTACTTATATAAACTACAACACAAACATTAGCTAAATATATTTTGTTACTAAACTATATGATAAGTTTTTTGAAAACGTAGAATTTCAAAACTGATTTAAAATTTAAACGAGATTTTCGTTTTTGCATACAAACCAAGGGGATAAATTCTAAAGTGCGAAAATAAAAATCCCTTCACCGTCTTATGCTTATGCCACTGGATTCGCAGATAAGAGAACCTTCCTTACATACTGTAAACAAATGTTCTTTTCAACCAAAAATATAAGAAAATATATTCTTTCTTTAATCAAATTGGTGGTAATATTCTCTTCCCAGGTTCATCTTCATATACGCACATTCAAAATACTTATATTATTATGACATGTTGTTATACTATGTCTATTTTTTTTTTTTTTTTTTTAATTTCAATTACACCAATTATTTTTATTTGACATATTATTTATTTATGCACTTGTGAAACCCCTGCATGCATGCAGGTAGGCGACAGTCAATCTTAGGTTGATCGATCCCATCCCATGCGAGCAAGGTATATTGGCGAATACATAATCTTAGAAAGTTGAAGAATTAATGAAGAATAAAAGCCGGTTTCAATCCACAATGTATACATTGATTCTGGTTGATAGTTAAATTCCGTGGGTTAGGTCTGAAAGTTATATTCATGTCTTTGGCCATTTGAGTGCATGCATGAGCGAGAATCAATGGATAATTTAACATTTGTAGGTACTAGGAGGATATAGTTCCAACATTAAGGCTAAGGAATCTTGGGAATTTTTAAGCATGAAGTGTTACTTTAACAGATAGATATGATTAATAGAAATTGTGATAGCAGGGAGCACAGTGGAAAAGAGAACCGAAAGCTGGAATCATATACTTAAGGGTTTTTTCTTTTATTGTTGAAAGTCTTCTTCACGTATGCTACTTTCCCATTCCGAAAGCTGTAAAGTTGTTAGTGGGGTGAAGGGTTGGTCCAAATGCAGAACAAAAGCTTACAAAACCCAATCTTTCAACTTGTCTCTTCCATTCCCACTATATATTATTTTCGTTTTCAATCATATTCTAATTCCATATATTTATGTATGTAAATGGCAATGACAAACTTCAATATAATCAGTAATTTATGTCGTGTAAATGAAGTTAAATGTAATAATTATATTTCTACATTACTTACAGACACTCATGTATAGATTTGATTCAAATAAGTTACTCATTTTAAAATAATTAATTAAATTATTAGTTTAAGCTTTTGAAATATTTTAATATTCCATTTAAGTCGTATTATATTTCTTTTTATTTTTATTACAAAATATATGTTGAATAAATTGATGATCGTAAAAGAAAGTATAAATTTATTATCATGTTGATTCTTTATATGTATTGAATTCTAGTTTTATTAGAGATGTCTTTTTCATTTTCTTCGATAACTTAGAAATTTAAATGAAGACTCGATTAGATGTTTATGAGAATGATAGAGGGATACAATTTTAGAAATTATGTTCAATGTTTGTCCCTTTTCAAAATTTGTGCACGAGAGTTGAAAGCTGAAAATAAGTGTAAAGAGGGTTGCAAAAAATGGAATGGCAGAGATTGTTAATAAGTATCGATTTATATGCAAGAATAATAATGAGAAGAAGGTATAATTAATGCGAGTTGTGAGAGAGAATAGATGATGGTGAGGGTTGAAAAAAGAAGAAATAATTGTAATTGGAATGATGATAAGATAATTAAGTGACAATGATAAAAGGGAAAAATAAGAAGGCAGAAAGTTTAGAAAGTTGAAATTATTGATAGAAAAAGGTATAAGAAGTTGTCTTGAAGTATGTTTGTTATATATAAAAATGTTGGAGT
This sequence comes from Vigna radiata var. radiata, assembly GCF_000741045.1. Classification (NCBI taxonomy): domain Eukaryota; kingdom Viridiplantae; phylum Streptophyta; class Magnoliopsida; order Fabales; family Fabaceae; genus Vigna; species Vigna radiata. The sequence goes on along the minus strand of NC_028361.1, from coordinate 2,428,930 downwards.
GGAAATTGATGTGTACCTCTTTACTTTGTCTTAAAGGGGTAAGATTTATTATCCATTAATGGTTATGGAGCTAGCTAAGAAGAAAAGATGGGAAGTATTATTTTGTTTCAATCATGAAGATATTGCTACAATTCTTCGAAGGATTCTTAATATGTTAATCATTGGAATAGAAGCATGGACGTCTCTTTTTCCCAAAGATTTTTGGTTTCATAACATTTTCATCATCTAACATGAAACATGAAACAACATTAATTGCTCCCACTAGGGCAAAAGAAGCACTGTTATGAAGAATATCGGGTTAAAAAATGGTTAGATGCTAGATTATGTGGCCAAAAATTAACAATAGTAGTAGTTAGCAAAGTCAATCGTGGGATGAAGTTTATCCAAATTAAATCCTTGATTATTCATACGATTTGAAGAGATAATGTAGAAATTAGTTTTTTTAAACCAGTTGGATTTACTGTTTAATTGTGATAGGAATGAAAAGAGCCTAAGATTCACAACTAATCTATAAGAATATGTCACACCGCCTCAAAGGGATTCTTCTACTAAGTAGTGTTTCCAATCAACTTATCTAAATAACTTTTCTCTTTTATTTGTTCACTAGATGAATAGATTGAAAAAACTTCCACTTAAAGTATGTTATTTGATCTTTATTATACAACTTTAATTAACTTTTAAATATTTTTTATAATAATATAGGTCTTTAAAATATTTAACTTGCAAATTAATCTCAAATGTTTTACATTAATTATAAATGAGTTTATATTTAATTTTAACTATTTGTAATTTAATAAAAAATAAGATTTAACATTATTACTAGCTTGAGATTGAGTGGGAATTGATTTCAAGTTGTGATTTAATGGACTCTTCTCTCCTTTTAAATCCTAAGAATAAATTTAAGACTCTAGCTGACTATAGAATTTTGACCTTAATGCAAGTGATTCATTTAATAATTGAAGAATCATATTAAAGTTTGATGATCTTAAGTTCTAGATGTCAAGAATGGAATTAGAGTTACATTTAAAAAGAACTTATAGAACATGAGTAATTGCATCTTTATAAACAATGATTTAATTAATACATCAGAGGGACAAATTGGTGAATTCTAGCTTTAACATATTTTTATTATCTTAAAGTTAACCTTTTACACAAAGTTGTTTTAGTATGTTGTTACTCCTTTAAATATACACAATTTATACATCAAATTTCTTTTCACACTTCTCATACAACTCAAAAACATTGTTTCATTCAAGTTAATATAGTTTAAACTTTGTGTATTCCACTAATTCCCTGTCAATACGACACTTGTACTATAAATTATTCAGTATACTTGTTAGGAATATATTGATTGCATTGGAATGTCAACATTGGCCTAATGTGGGTTTAATTCCAATAAGGCTATGTCTACTTCACCTTATGTGGACACAAATCGACTGTAACATGGATCCAACTTGATTGATCTCAACATGGGTCCAACTTGACTTGATTATACTTGATCATGCTAAAGTGAGTTATACTCAACTCGGTTTGAGATGCGTTCAACTTGTATCGACCTAAGATGCACTCTATACAACTCAATCATATGTGAGTATGAATCAACTCAATCTTTTTTGTCCTAACTCGACTTAGTTCAACTTAACTCTTTCTAATAATATGATAGGACTTTATCAACCTTACTTTGACCATGACCTAAGTCTAACCTAATCGATCTACTTGACCTGACCTGATTTACATAAACTAACCTATGAGTTCACCAAACTCATAATATTTTTGTTATCATTTTAATCATGTGAACTTTTTCTTAAATAGTTATATGATTTTTGAATTTTTTTACCTCAACCCACATGCATAAACTTGACATATATTTTATCACTAAAGAAAAAAATATACAATACATGTTATATAAAAATGTTTGATTATAATTTTCGTCCATAACTAAAATTGAAATAATGTTGAAATTACTAATTTGAATTATATATATGTAGATTATTTTAGTTTTCTGATAAAAAAATACTCGTCAGCATTACTTTATAAAATGATATTTGGTTTAATTTGTTTTATACATTTGATAGTGAAAACTAAGTTAATAAATTACCATAGTGAATTATTTTTTTATATATTAAAGTTAATTGGAAATTTTGAAGATTATAAAAAACGACATTAATTTAACTGTTAAAATATAAAGTGATAAAACAATTCATTTATCCATTATTTATCCTGTCTACCCACAAATAAATTCATCTATTAAAACACTTCCTTTTATAAATATAAAAATGATAAAAAATTTCGTATTGTTTTTAAAAGCTTTTGAAAAGTATATATATTTTTTTCAATACTATTTCTATGAATGCATCGAAAGTTTAATTAAACTTTTAATAAATCAAAATAAACTAAAAGTTCTTTTAATAGTGTTCAAAATAAAATTTATTCTGCGAATTAATCACCCATAATAAAATCTTAAGGACTAATTTTGGAGTTTATAGTTTATACTGTATATAATATTTTTGCAGGTTTAGAAGATAATTTGTAACCATATTTGTGCAGGTTTTTAGAACTATATTCTTTAAAACAATAACCATATTTGTACAAAGCAACGATTTAATATGTATCCTCATGTTTTATGACTATCTAAAATCATTGCTTGTATGTTGTTGTTATTATTATTATTATTATTATTATTATTATTATTATTATTATTATTATTATTATTATTATTATTATTATTATTATTATTATTATTATTAT